>NC_061119.1:124207939-124417240 GCF_002878395.1 Capsicum annuum | reverse complement strand
GTTTTATACAAGGGTTTCATTCGTCCTAGTGTGACACGACCCAAACCATGGACTAGTCATGTTGAGTGCCTCAAGTCCAACCGGGACCAGAGACCACTCCAATACCTAACCATAACCATCCTCTACCCAATGTCAGATGAATTTAGATCATATAACAAGATAGAACAATTAATAGTCAAAGATGATAATGGACTCTATAACCATAACCAACCAACAATACAATCAATTATCAAACCACTGTGATCCCCAATATCAATACCAATGCCAAGGCTGACACAAATACTGACACTGCCTATGCCCATAGTGGTCACACAAAGCAAACATCCGGTCGGGACATTCCCCTACTATAGCCAAACCAAAGTCTAAAAAATAACCAAAAGTACAAAAAAGAATCTATAGCATAAAATGGAGTCTTCCAGAGTATAGAATCTTACCACTTTAATATGACACAAAGCTATCCCCGAATCCTAGATCAATGAGAAGAAGAAGTAGTATGGCCGGTTCCTGCATCATGTTGGCATACAACACCCGAAGATGGGTAAGTGGGTGAACACTAGCATGTACTTAGGAGTAAGGATAAAATAATACCATTATTCAAAAATAAATTTAATAACCATATGCAACCAGATGCATACATGTGTATACCATGATGGGGCAGGGACCGTGTTTAGTATCTATTTAAAACTTTAATTTGTACTGTGTAGCTTACCCGTCGTAAAACCACCCACGAGCTATATGGGTCCAGTGTTACCCCCTTGATAGGCCCCAATGTGTGTAGCTGTATGAACTGGAGATATCAAAGGAACGGGGATTACCATGTAACCTTTGCCCTCCATGATACATAAATATAATTATAAGCTTAGGAGATTCCCATGTACCCCACAAGTATAAAGGGCACAATTACCAAACCCCATGTCGGCAAACATGAGTTTCCAGTGTCTATCCATTGGACTCACACATTTATAATTAGCTATCACAACCCACTATTATTCCCAAATTAAAACCTTTAGCACATAACCAAACTACCAATTCCAATAGTCCATTATTAAGGCATTATGAAGCGGTATCGTCATATTGACTATAGCGTGCAAGCAATGTCATTAGCCCATAGTTAAGGGATTCCCATGTAACCTATAGGATTTCCAATCAATCATAACCACGGACACCAATCCTTTTATAAATCATTTAAACCAATTTAGGTTCCATTATCATCATATGCAATGCAAAGTTTTCAATAATAGTCAAAATATATGCCAAAAGCATTCTCATAGGCATTTTTATCAAACATGTTGAGGGTATATAGTTTCCAACACCAAAACCAACAACCCATTGACCATTACCATGAAACCACATATTCAAACTAACATTATAACATAAAAATAAACATAAATAAAACATGGGAAAACATTATCCAACCATTAATAACCAAAACCCCCAACATATATTTCAAAACCCAAATAATACTACATCAATACCATGAAAACCATCCATGAAAACATGCTTTTAGTTTGAAATAACAATGTAGGATGAGTAACATGCTTTTGATACAAAAGAAGATGGATAGATTTACTCTTGAAAGCCCCTAGTTGAATTACCTTGAGGAAACCCCAGCTCTTTCTTGACCCAAAAGCTTCAGAGAGATTTGGGAGTGTTTTGACTGTATTTGATAATAGGGTAAATGAAGTCCCAATATTATTTCAAGTCGTTGGGTCAAAAAGGGGTTAAGAGGGGAAATGTACAGAATGCCCCTAATTTAAACTTTTAAAAACTTCTGCAGGTGGGTACAGTTTGGATCCCTAACTCGTACCTACAATATACGAGTGGTACCCCTCCACTTATACCCAAGACAGAAAGTTGAAATCCATATTCTATCCAACATACGACTCACCTTACATAAATTTTACTACCACTACATGACAAGTACCCGCCTAGTCTTATGCTAAGCAGAGTGTTAATGGCTAGAAACTAGACAATCTATGGTTTAGCCCTTACCTCTCATATCATGCACATATGACTTTTATGGAGTCTTTTCGTACCTTGAACAGAACTTGGACAATATAAAATTGACCAGTATACAACTAAGGTCCCCAAACTATACCCACATCATACGAGTGGTATGATGCGGGTCGTATAAAGATGAGAAGGTTTGAGACAAAAGAAATTTACAAGGATTAGAACTCAAGGTGTTTCGATTCTACCCCACTTAGATCATCTGTCCTCGAATGATGGGACAAGGTATTGCAAGCATGATTAAACCCCCAAAAGTCTCTACTCTAACCTTTAATATAGAAAACCAAACACCATGGAATTTATCTTCTCTTTAACAAAGTTTGAAAACAAAGACATTATAAAGAACACATACCTTCCGCATAATTCTCCAAAGCAGAAAAGAGTTACGTGTACTTGGACTTTATGTCCTCGTCAGCTTCCCATGTAGCATCTTCTATCTTATGGTTCCTCCATAAAACCTTTACTAAGGTTACATCCTTTTTTCGTAATCGAAGAACCTAATGATCCAAGATCTCAACCAGGATCTCTTCAGAATGTAGGAAATCTGAAATACCAATATCCTTGCTAGGGACAACTTACAATTAATCACCAATACACTTTCTCAACATAGAGACATAGAACACTTGGTGAATGAAGCTCAAACTGGACGGCAACTCCAACTCATATGCGACATTACCGACCTTCCTCAAAACCAAGTACGGACTAATACATCTAGGACTAAGTTTCCCCTTCTTTCTACACCACATCACTCCCTCCATGAGAGACACCCTTAGGAACACCCAATCCCCAACCTCAAACTCCAAGTCCCTTTGCCTCATGTCTGCATAGGACTTTTCATAATTTTGGGTAGTCTTAAGCCTATCCCAAATCACATCCACCTTATCCATAGCTTGTTGAACCAAATTCGAGCCAAATCAGTCTAGGCAATTTCATTGCCACTGCGACCTTCTGCGGATCCACCATGATCTCTTCACTAGAGATGATATGTCCTAAAAAAGTGACAACATTCAACTAGAATTCACATTTCCAAAATTTGGCATACAACTATTGGTCCTTCAAAGTCTGCAACATAACATAGAGGTGAATAGTATGATCCACCTCACTCTTTGAGTACACCAAAATGTCATCTTTAAATATAGTGACAAATAAATCCAAAAACTGATGAAAGGCCCTATTCATCAAATTTATAAATACCTTTGGTGCATTGGTCAACCCAAAATACGTAAGCAGAAACTCAAAATGTCCATATCGAGTATGAAAACTAGTCTTAGGGATATCAACCTCCCTAATATTAAGCTGATAAAACCTAGACTGAAGATCAATCTTAGAGAAAAGCTTAGAACCCTGCAACTTATCAAACAAATCATTTATCCTTGGAAGAGGGTACTTATTCTTTACTGTTACCTTATTCAACTGACGGTAATCAATGCATATTCGGAGGGAACTATCCTTCTTACACACGAATAAAATAGGTATGATCCATGGGGACATATTACGACGGATGAAACCCTTATCTAGAAGATCTTTTAATTGCTCCTTAAGCTCCTTCAACTCAGTCAGAGCTATTCTATATATGGGAATAGAAATTAGAAGATTTTCCAGAACAATATCAATCCCAAACTCAATCTTCCAATCAGGAGGAGCACTAGGAAGGTCATATGGGAAGAACTTAGGGAATTCATTCACCACTGGGATAAAATGAAAAGAAGGACCATCCTAGTTAAAATTCTTAATCCAAACCAGATGGTAGAGACATACCTTGGAGATTAGTCTCTAAGATCTAAGATATAAACTTCCCCGTAGGAGCTAAGGAACCACCTTCCCACTCAATAACCAATTCATTAGGGAATTTAAAGACAACCATATGGCTCCAACAATCTAAAGACTCATAACATTAGTGAAACCAATGCATACCCAATATGATATCAAAACCTACTATATCTAATTCAAACAGATCCACCAAAGTTTTCTTTTTACTAACAAATACCATACACCCCTTATAGACTCTTCTCAGAATCATAGGGTCACCTACTGGGGTAGAAATAAAAAAAGGGTCTGAAACATACTCCAGACCAAAATCAAAATGCACAACCACAAATGGGGTCACATAAGAGAGGGTGGACCCTGAATCAAGTAAATATAACACATCTCAAGAAAAGAGTTTCAACTTACCAGTCATGAAATCAGGAGATACCTCAGACTCTTGTCGGGTAGCGAGAGCATAAACACGGTTCTGACGAGTGTCAAAACTTAATGGTGCACACTTTGGTGCTGGAACTGATGCTGAAGCAACTGGAACCTTGTTCTCCATCAAAGTAACCTTACCAACTAGATAGTTTCTAAGCATATGCCCAGGCAGACCACAGTTAAAACACCTGTCCCTTCCCTCATCACAGAAACCCTAATGCAATCTACCATAAAACCTATAAAGAGGATATGATGGTGCTGACTAGGCCTGACTAGCCTAAGATTGGGCACCCTATGCGCAGAAGTTGTCACCACCATAGAAATGCGTATCACCTGATAACTTTGGGTAGGGGTCACTAACCATTGATTAAGACCCAAAATTACCCTACTTTCTCTTAGGCCCTTGACCACCATCCCTCCCATTCTGCTGTTGGCCACCACCCTACTTAAAGAACCAAAATTTTTTCCTTTTCTTTCTTCTATCTCAACTTACTTCATCTTCTCTTCCTCTACCTGTGGCATGTAGATAACCAACCTGGAGATATCTATGTCCTTCATTAACGTGGTAGCTTACTCTCTAATATTAAATCTCTAGAAAACCCAGAAGCAAACTTTCTCATTCTATCTCTCTTGCTAGATACCATCTCTGGAGCATACCTAGATAAATGGAGAAAATTCAAGGAATACTCTTTGATAGATATCTTACCTTGCTTCAGATTAACAAACTTTTCTGCCATTGCTTCCCTAAACTCCTAAGAGAATAAGCAGTCTAGGAAAGAATTAGAGAAATACTTTCAGAAAGATAACTCAACATCATCACCCCTTGATTGATCCCATTTCTTTTATAACTGGTACATTATTTCCTTCAGTTGGTAGGTAGAAAACTCCACATCCTCCATATTTGTTAAATGAATATATGAAATATATTTTACATCTCATCTAAGAAACTTTAAGACTCTTTCTCTACCTTAACATGAGTAAAGGTTGGAGGGTTCAACCTTATAAATTGGCCAACCCTTATGGCCTCAAAATATAGAGTAACAGGAGCACCACACTCAGCCTAATAAGCTACCAACTTAACCAATACATGGATAGACAAACAAAACTCTAAATTCATCTCATCACTATAGAGCTAGAGGAGGGATGGAGGGAACTGATGGAACTTTACGAGGACAATTAGGAACTGGACCACTAGAATATGTTTGGACCTCATAAGTAGAGCCTATCCCATCAATATTGTCCTTAAGTAGGATATAAGAGGTTCTAGGAGATTCAGATTGTTGAGAAGGAATGATCTAAAAAGCAAGCAAATAGGGATTAGAGAAGAATTAAGGACCTTAGACTCTACATCTTGAAAATAGAACACAAGAAAAAAAAATATTTCTAAATTCCTCATAGCGTTTTCCTTATGAGTGTGGCACGCTACACATATTCAAAAGAGTCTCTACTCAACAAAGATTTCTGCACACCCAAGTGACCATGAACCTAAGGGTCTGATACCAATCTGACATAACCTAAATCAGGGCCTAGTCATGCCTGGTGCCTGAAGTCCAACTGGGACTATAGACCACCCCCTAATACCCAACCATGACTACTCTGTACCCTATGTTGGATGAATTTGGAACATAGAAAAAGATAGAAAAATTAATATTCCAAGACAATGATGGACTCTATAACCATAACCATTAAAAAATACAATCAAATATCTAACTGGTGTCAGCCCCAATACCTATACCAATGCCAAGTCTGACACCAATACTGATATCGTCCATGCCCATTATGGTCACACAAAGCCTCTAACAAAAAATAATAAATATCTGGTTGGGACATGCCCCCGAGCATAGCCAAATCCAAAGTCTAAGAAATAACTAAAATTATGAAAAAGAATCCATAGAATAAAATGGAGTCTTTTAGAGTATGGAAGCTCACTACTTGAATTCGATACTAAACTATCCCTAAATCCTAGATCATTGAGCAGGAGAAGTAGTATGTCCGATTTTTGTATCACATGGGGATACAACGCCCAAAGATAGATTGGTGAGTGAACGCTAGCATGTACTCAGGATTAAGGATAAAATAATTCCATTATTCAATACCAAAGTAAATAACCATATATAAAGATAAACATACATATATATACCATACCTTTAAAACTATTAACTTGGGTATGTGTAGCATAGCTATCCTAAAACTACCCATGGGCCATATAGGTCCAGTGTTACCCTCTGGATGAGCCTAGTACGTGTAGCTACATGAATCATAAATATCATAGGGGCTAGGGATTCTCATGTATCCATTGCCTTTCATGATACATATATACAATTATAAACTTAGGGGATTCCCATGTACCACACAAGCATATGGTCACAATGACCAACCCCCATGTTGGGACACATAAGTTTCCAATGTCTTTCTATTTGACTTGTACCTTCACGATTAGCTATCTCAACTCGAATAATTCCCATATTGAAACCTTTAGTGCATAACCAAACCACTAAGTCCAATATTCAATTATTAAGGCGTTATGAAGTAGTATCATTATACCGACTATAAATTACAAGCAATGTCATTAGCCCGCTATTAGGGGATTTCCATGTACCTCATAGGATTGCTAGTTAATCTTAACCATGGCCACCAAGGCCTTTTCAAATTATTTAAAACCATTTAAACCAATTTAGGTTCCATTTCCATCATATGCAATGCAAAGTTTTCAATAATAGTCAAAATATATGACAAAAGAATATATGACAAAAGCATTCTCATAGGCATTTTATCAAACATATTGAGGCCATATAGTTTCCAAAACAAAAACCAAGAATCCATTGACCATTTCTATGCAACCACATTTTTAAACCAATATTATAACATGAAAAACACATAAATAGAACATGGGAAAACATTATCTAACCACTATTAATCCAAACCCCCAACATATATTTCAAAACCTAAGTAATACATTATTAATACCATCAAAACCATCCATAAAATTATTCTTTTAGTTTTTACTAACAATGAGAGAGGAGTAACATGCCTTATATACCAAATAAGATGGAGATTTACTCTTAAAAGATCCTAATTGAATAACCTTGAGGAACCCCTAGCCTTTTCTTAAATGAAAAGGTTAAGAGAGATTTGAGAATGTTTTGAGTATGTTTGATTTAGAATAATAGGGTAAATGAAGTCCCAATAGTGTTTTAAGTAATGGGGTCAAAATAGTGAAATACCTAGACTTATAACCATTAAAAAACTTTAAATTTTGGTGTCACTGGGGTGGACACAACTAGGGGCTTGAGTCATACCCCTTGGATACAAGTTGTATCCTTCTTCTCACTCTCTCTCATATCCTAAGCAGTGTGGTGAGGGTCACCTACTGGCCTAGGTATGATTTACCTTCCCTTTAATCATACCTAAGGGTACGAGTTGTACCTAGGTGAGTCATCTAAGGGAGTCATGAGTTTGGAAGTCGGCTATTTTAGATATAGTTGTTGTATATGAGGTAGGGGTGAGTTGTACCCTTTGGATATGACTCAAAGGTGCATGGCCATACCTTTAATAGTGTGTGTGATCTAGGAGAGTCCTAGGGTATGATTTAGGGTACCACTCGTATGTTAGGGTATGACTACTTAAGTGAGTCGTATGGTGAGTCATACCCCTAGATGGGTTCATTTTTCATCTTTTATCTAAGGGCTTTGTGGTCATTTACCATGCCTAAAACCCTAACACTTCTAACTATATAAGTGTGTGCATTCTCCTAAACATCTATTTTGATGGATCAAACACCATAAATACTCTTTCAATCTCACATTTGAAGAATTAGAGGCTTCAGTTTCTAGAGTGGTCTTCAAGAGAAAAAGGGGAGTCAATATTCTTGGTGATTCATATTTTTTAAGGCATTTACCTTTTACCCTTTCTAAATAACTCTAAATACATGTATTTGACACTTGAATTAGTAAGTGTACATGATGGTTCTGAAATCAAATAAAAAGGGTTTTGTTGCCTAACGATGAATAATGATGATTCTTGCTTTGACTTAGGTTTATACATGTTATTCATGGTAGTTTCAATATGTGAATGATTTTTTTATGTGGTATAATATTTTGGTCTTGATTAACCCTATTCTTGATGATTTCTACCGTGAAATTGTCCATGGTATAGGCATGTACACAAGGTGTTCATGAAAATGTCTAAGTGAAATATCTAGTAACATAATGATGATGCTTGTACTAGAGAAATGGATCAATATGTATGAATGCAAGTTAAAATAATCCATGTATTGTATAATTGATGACCTTGATAGTTTGATAAATGAGAAGGGGGTTAATGTCCCTAACATGAAAATGAACGTAATTATGTGTAGGACTAAACTGTTGTATAGAATTGCTAATAAAATATGAATGGATTACATGGGTCTTGAGGACCATAGTTTGAATTGTATAATGAGTTTAATTAAGGGATTGGCCTATTAAAATGGTTAGTAATGAAGGATCCCATGAGGACCATATGGTCAGTTATGATATTGAATTGGCTAAATAAGTTAAAGTCCTTATGTATGGAATAGAGTGTATATTGATGCATGGACAAAGGGTTAGAGTCCAAATGTCGACTAATGATAGACAGGATGGATTGAGGTTAAAGTCCCTTGCCTAATGAAATCACTTGAGGTTTAAGTCCTTTGCATAATGCGATCTAATAAGGTTGAAGTGCCTCACTAAATAAACTGGATTAGGGTTAGATTCCCCTATCTAATATGATAGGAGATTAGAGTCCCTTGCCTAATATGTGTGAGTTGTTAGAGTCCCTTACTTATATGAATTTTTGTGAGTGGTTAAGTCCCTTGCCTAATATGTGTGAGTTGTTAGAGTCCCTTACTTATATGAATTTTTGTGAGTGGTTAGAGTCCCTCTCTTATATTAATGTGTGTGAGTGGTTAGAGTCCCTCACTTAAATAAATATGTGTGAGTGGTTAAAGTCCCTCACTTAAATAGATGTATATGTGGTTAGAGTCCCTTACTTGATGATACGTGAATATGGTTAAATCCCTTTGCCTAATAAGAAATGAATTAACCTATAAGTGTCGAAAGTATGAGTCCTCCACTACATGTATGATGAATGCATGTTTCCAAAGTGTTGATAAGACTTATCCCTTTGGTTAGTATGTGATATCTCTATATGTATGGCTAAGGTTATGAATATGATCGAACATGATATATATTAAGTTGTTGTTGAATGATGAGGTTATTTTATCCTTATCCTTGAGTTATATGCTAATGTTCCAATTCGTAATTGTCTTCGAATGCTATATCCCCATATGATATAGGGGCCAAATCATCATCTTCTCTTTCTGCATAGTGATTAAGTGATAGAAGTGATTCGTGCATTGACTATGGAGTGGTAAGTTTCCTTATTTTAGAAGATATTCATTCTTGGTCCCCTATCTTTGCACTTAGTCTTATTTTGACCGGTTTGGCTATTGTCGAGGTCTCATCCTGACATATACATTTCTAAAATTTAGTTTGCATAAAGGTATTTTGGATGACTGTGGACTTAGGTATATTAGCTAGTGTGTTGATATTTATGAAATATTTTGACATTAAAGTTATGACTTGTGGTATGTTTTCCACTATCTTATGTTTAGTCGTATTCACCCGATCCACGTGGTTGATATGAAATTATGATGGTTATCATGGCGACCTACGGTTCATGTGGTCTTGAGGTGCCCCTAGACATGGCCCAATTTAGGGGTGTGTCAAAGGGGTTAAGAGGGGAAATATCCAGAATGTGACCAACTTAAACTATTAAAAATTTTTGTAATTTCATACAGTTTGGATCCCTAACTTATACCTACATCATATGAGTAGAACCCCTCAATTCGTACCCAAGATAGAAAGTTGGACCCCATATTCTATCCAATATATGACTCCCCTTGCCTACATCATACCACCACCATATAAAAAGTACCTACCTAGTCGTACCCTCAGAGAATATCAATGGCTAGACACTAGAATACCTACGGGTTGGACCGTACCTCTCATAGCATGCACATATATCTCTTCTGGAATCTTTTTGTACCTTTAAAAGTACCCTATTTTATGGATAAATAATTTGTTTGATTAGCTTCAGGGTGCTATATTTTTCTCTAAGATTGATCTTCGGTCTAGGTATCATCAGTTAAAGATTGGGTTGGTGGACATCCCTAAGACTGCTTTCTGAACCCGGTATATGCATTTTGAGTTTCTGGTTGTATCTTTTTGGATAACTAATGCCCTAGCAGAATTCATGGATTTTATGAATATGATCTTTCGGTAGTTTCTAGATTTATTCATCATTATGTTCATAGATGATATCTTGGAGTACTTAAACAGTGAGGTGGATCATTCTAATCACCTTTGCATTGTGCTGTAGACCTTGAAAGATTAACTATTATATGCCAAATTTTAAAAATATGAAGGGTCAACTATTATATGCTAAATTTTCAAAATATGAATTCTGTTTGAACATTATTACTTTTCTAGGTCATGTTATTTCTAGTGAAAGAATTATGGTAGATCCAAAAAAAGTTGCAGTGGTTAAAAAATGGCCTAGACCCATGACTCCAATCGATATTTAAAGATTTATGGGTTTATTTGGTTACTACAAGAGGTTTGTGGAGAGTTTTTTGACTATAGCTTCCCCGTTGACTAAGTTGACTCAAAAAAAGTTAAAGTTTCAGTGGTTTAATGCTTGTGAGGGTAGTTTTGAACAGCTGAAGGATAAGCCAACTTTCGCTGTGGTCTTGACTTTGCCTAAAGGAATGAATGGGTTTATTGTCTACTGTGATGCATCCCTTGTGGGGCATAGTTGCATTTTGATAAAACATGGCAAGGTGATTGCTTATGCCTCTAGACAGTTGAAGGTGCATGAGAGAAATTATCCAATTTATGACTAGGAATTATTAGCGGTGGTGTTCACATTAAATATCTAGCGTCACTATCTGTATGGTGTGTATGTGAATATCTTTTTTGATTATAAGAGTTGGAATACGTGTTTACCCAGAAAGAGCTGTAATAATCTTTTTTGATTATAAGAGTTGTTCAAGGATTATTACATGAGTCTTTACTACTATCCTGGTAAGGCTAATGTGGTTGTTGATGCTCTTAGTAGGTTATCCATGGGATGTCTAACTCATGTGGATAAAGGGAAGCAGGAGTTGGTGAGAGATATTCACTGTTTGTCTTTATCTCTTGGACTCTAAGAATGGTGGTATTTTTTTATAGGAGGTAGAGCAGTAGTCATCTCTTAGTGATAAAATCAAGGAGAAAGAAATGTTAGATCATGTCTTGATGAAGATCAAGAGGGATTTAGGTTGTCTGAAGGTGATGGCCTATGAGATTAGTGGTGATGGTACTTTGCGATACCAAGGAAGATTTTATGTTCCAATGTAGATGGGTTGAGAGAAAAGATCTTGGCTGAGGCGGATGAGTCACGCTATGTGGTTCATCCTAGTTCAACAAAAATGTATCATGATCGTAAGGAGATATATTAGTGGAAAAATATAAAGTAGCATATAGCTATTTTAATGGCTAATGCATGGTATTCCAGCAAGTGAAAGTTGAGAACAAGAGGCTTGGAAGATTGTATCAAGAAATTGAGTTGCAAGGGTGGAAGTGGGATGTGATCAACATAGATTTTGTTACTTGTCTTCCTTGATATCAGAAATAATTTTATTAAATTTGGGTCATTGTGGATAGGATGACAAAGTCGACTTACTTCTTTCCAGTAAGGACTAACTTCTCGATTGAGGATTATGCTTGGTTGTACCTCCAAGAGATTGTGAAGTTGCATGGGGTCCCTATTTGTATCATCTCAAATTATGGTGTACAGTTTTCATCTAACTTTTGGTGATCGTTGTAGAAAGGTCTGGGGAACAAGGTTAGTCTCAGTACTACTTTTCACCCATAGTCAAATGGGCAAGCTTAAAAGACTATTCAGATGTTGGAGGATATGCTTCATGCTTGCATGATCGATTATGGTCGTAGTTGGGTTGAGCATTTACCTCTTTTAGAATTTACCTGTAATAATATCTACCACTTTAGCATTTGGATGGCTCCATTTGAGGCCTTGTAAGGTAGGAGGTATAGGTGTTCTATTGGGTGGCTTGAGGTAGGTGAGGCGGATAAGTTTTGCCCAGATTTGGTTCACTAATCCATGGAGAAGGTCAAGGTGATTCAGGATAGGCATAAAGCATCCCAAAGTTATCAAAAGTCCTATATGAATATAAGGCATAGGGAGTTAGAGTTTAAAGTTGAGGTTAGGTGTTCATGAATGTGTCTCCTATGATGGGAGTGATGCGGTTTGGGAAGAAAGGAAAGCTCCAACCCTGATATATCAATCCATACTTGATTTTGAGGAGGGTTGGAAATATTGAATATGAGTAGGAGTTTCCTTCTATCTTGAGCTCCATTCACCCAGTGTTCTATGTTTCTATGTTGAGGAAGTGTATGTGTGATCTATCATAGATTATACCTATCAAGGATATTAGTATTTTCCATTTTCTATCTTATGAGAATGTTTTGGTTGAGATCTTAGATCGACAGGTTCTCTAGTTACGGACCACGGATGTAGCTTCAGTAAAGATTCTATGGAGGAACCATAAGGCAGAAGAAGCTACTTGGGAAGCTAAAATGACATGAAGTCCAAATATCCATTCCAATTCTCCATTTCTGAAAATCATGCTCAAAGTATGTGTTGCTCTTACCATCTTTATTTTTTTGACTTTGTTAAAGAAAATATTGATTCCTTGGTATGTTTGTTTTCTAACTCAGTTAAAGGCAAGAGTAAATGCATGTGGGGTCCAAATCATGCTTGTACTACCTTATCCTATCATTCGAGGATGAATGATCCAAGTAGGGGAGAATTGAAACACCAGGGGTTATGGCTCTTGGAAATTTCTTATGTTTTGGACTCACTGTCCTTGTAACGCTTCAACATATAAGTCTTATAGTATGGGTTTGGGTCAGGGGACCCTAGTTATTAGGGGACCAATGGAGGGTGGTTGGGTTTTTGTTGTGGTAGTGGTTTGGTAGGTATGGGTTATTTGGGGTGGTCACGATTTGTTTGGTCGGTCCCATAATAAAATTAGTAAGTTAGTAACTTGATTATGCTGTATGAGTGGCTCACCAAGAGTTGTGAGGATAGGGTAAGAGTGGTAGGGTGTAGTCGTATGTTGTCAAGTGTCAATTCCTTTGGCTTCTGTCTTAGGTATGATTAGACCATACTAGTCGTATAGTTTGGTAATGAGTTGGGTTAATATGGTGTTATGGTGGACAGTTTGTAGATGTCCAACTTTCTATTCTAGGTACAACTAGATGGTACAAGTCATATGATATGGTAACGAGTTGAAGGGTCAACTCTTACCCACCTAGTGTATTTTTACAGTTTAAGTTGGGGGTATTTTGGACATTTTCCCTCTTAACTCCTTTTGACCTCACAACATAAAACACCTATAGAGGCTTCTTTAACCTATTATTCTCAATCAAATACTCTTATAATCTCTCTCAAAGTATCCTTCAAGCAACAAGCTAGGGTTTCTTCAAGACAATCAATTAGAGGCTTTCAAGAGTGATTCTCTCCATCTCGATTTCTAAGGAATTTCACTCCTCCCTCATTATTAGTTTAACTAAAATCTTGTTTTAATGAATGGTTGTCATGGTATTATTATTGTATTGTTTTGGATTTGAAATAGATGTTGGGGGTTTTGATTATTTTTGGTTGGATAATGTTTTCTTATGTTTTACTTGTTTTTTTTTCATGTTATGATTATGGTTTGAACATGTGGTTACATGGGAATGGTCAAATAATTCTTGGTTTTTGGTTTTGGAAACTATGCCATTAACATGTTTGTTAAAATGTATGTGAGAATGATTTTTTCACATAGTTTGACTATTCTTGAAATCTTTGAATTTCATAATATGGTAATGGAACTTAAATTGGTTTGGTTGATCATAAATGATTTGGAAAGGCCTTGATTTCCATGGTCTTGGTCTAATTAGAAACTTGGGAGTCAGCTTGGTTTAATGGTTTTGGTATTGCATAAAAGGATAGACTTACAAGCTCTAATTTTGGTATGACGATACTAACGGTTAATGCCTACACAAAATATTTCTTTTATAAATAGTTTGATTATGTGTAAAACATTTAATTGATCTTAAAGAGGGTTGGGTAGTAAAGTCGTGAAAGGTGGAGGTCCCGAGGGAATCGCCATTAGAAACTCAAATTTGCCGATGTGAGGATGGTCGGGGTGACCATGTGTATTATGTCAGACTTTATATTTTGGGGGATGTACTAGTCATCCTAGGTTTCTATTCTCCGATCATGCAACTAACACACACTACGGCCCTTTCATCAGTGGTAGTTGAACCCATATCGCGCGTGGGTAGTTTTAGGATGGCCAAGCTACATAACCTAGGTTAAGGTTTTAAATGCATGCTAAACCCTATTCCCTTTCCCGACATGGTATATATGTATATATGTATGTGATTGCAGATGGTTATTTACTTTGGTTTTGAAAAATAGCATTATCTTCTCCTTATTCTTGAGTATATAATAGCGTTCATTCTATTAACCATCTTGGGGCTATATATCTCCATGCAATGCAGGAACCGACCAAAATACCATTCCTCATGCTCAGTGACTTAGATTCAGGGACAACATTGTGTCAGACTGAAGTGGTAAGCTTCCATACTTTGGAAGACTCCATGTCATGCTATGGACTTCTTTACCTTATTTTTTTTTCTTGTACTTTAGTTTTGGCTATGGTCGGGGGTATGTCCCGACCGAATTTTTTTTTTTGGATAGAGGCTTTTGGGAAGTACTATTGGCATGGGCAGTATTGGTATTAAAGTTAATCGTGGCATTGGTATTGGTATTGGGGTTGACATCAGTTTGATATTTGGTTGAATGTTTAGTTGGGCATGATTTTGAACTCCTTTAAAATGTCCTTAAACTATCACTATTTTATATTTTTATATGTTTGAAATTTAATCCGACATAGGGTGCAAATCGGTATGGTTGGGTATTGGGGGTTGTCTCTGGTCCCAGTCAGACTTTAGATGCCTGACATGACTAGGAACTGGTTTGATTTATGTAAACTTGAGGCTCGGTGGGTTGACTCAAGAGATTTAGCTACCGGTGTGGAAATGGAAAATAATAAATATGGATTTCGTTACTGGTTTTTTGTTATCTTTACATAAGTTTGATTCTATTTACATAGGATTACCAAGTCTACTCATTTGTTGCATGTGAGGACTATGTGAAGTTGTATATCCAAGAGATCGTGAGCATATATGCTGAGGACTTATTTCTCACTTTTTGAGGTTATTCACTAAGGTTTGGGGAATAAGATAACCCTTAGTACCACTTCCCCCCAGCAGTTGGATGGGCAACCAAAAAGGATAATTTAGTCCTTGGAAGATATACTTTGTGCTTATGTATTTGATTTTGGAGTTGGTTGGTTGATCACTTACCTCTCATAGAGTTTGCATATAAGAACAATTATCACTCTAGCATTGGTATGGCCCCATTTGAGGTTTTGTATGGTAGGAGGTGTAGGCCTCCTATTGGATAGTTTGAGGTTTGTAAAAATAGGTTATTTGGCCCTTATTTGGTTAACCAAGCCATGGAGAAGGTGAAGGTGATTCGGGATAGGCTTAAGACCGCTAAAAGTTAGCAGGATAGGCTTAAGACCGCCCAAAGTTGCCAAAAGTCCTATGTGGATGTAAAACAAAGGGATTTGAAGTTTAATGTTGGTGATTGGGTGTTCTTAAAGGTTTCTCCCATGAAGGGACTTTTGCGGTTTAAGAAGAAGGGGAAGCTCACTCCCCATTATGTTGGTCGTCATTGGTTTTGAAGAGGGTTGAAGATGATTTATATGAATTGGAGTTGCCTTCTAGTTTGAGCTCTATTTATCCAGTCTTCCATGTTTTGATATTAAGAGAGTGCGTGGGTGATCCTTCATTAGTTGTTCCTTTGAAAAGTGGGGGAACTTTGAATTCCTTGTCCTATGAGGATGTTTTGGTGGAGATTTTTGATAGGCAAGTCCATCGATTGCAGATAAAGGATATGGCTTCAATAAAGGTTCTTTGTAGGAACCAAAAGTATGAGAAAGATCCTTGGGGAACCGAGGAGGACATGAAGTCTAAGTATCCACTCCTATTTTCTATTTTGTAAAATCGTGCTTAAGGTATGTGTGGTTTTAATATCTTTGCTTTCCATCTTTGATAAAGGGAAGTATGGGAGTGTTTCTGTGTTAAATCGTGCTAACATATGCCTTGACCCATCATTCAAGGATGAATAATCATATGGTGGAGAATGTAATACCTCAGATTTTTTACGCTTGAAAATTTCAAAATTTTTATCCTCACTGTCCTGACTATGACTTACCACCCCGCGAGTTGTGGGGAGTATTAATGAGTCGTTAGACCTAAATTATAGATTAACTAGTGTATATGGCTAAGTCTTCTGCTCTGAGTATGAGTGGCTCACTAAGAGTCATGAGGACTCATTACTGATCGTTGTGTGCAAATCGAAGGATGTCCAGTGTATACCCAAATGGTTTTTGTGTTGTCTATAAATGGATCCTACAAGTCGTAGGGTCCCATTTTGATCTATGGTATAAGATTCATAAGGTCAACAGTGTGTGTACCTGGTGACACTGTCTTGTCAATGACTCATGTGGACAAGTCGTTAGGTGACCCATAACAACTAACAATTTATTGTTGTAGCTTTTTAAATGAGGCTATTTTAGATATTTCCCTCTTATCCCAATAATAACCCATGACCTATAAACATACTTGGGGCCCTATGTTCATCGATAACACATTCCAAACACTTTTTGTTCTCTCTCAAGTCTCTCAATCATCCATACTTAGGGTTTCTAAGAAGTGGGTCATGTAGAGATTCAAGGGTTGAATTCTCTCCATAATCTTAGGTATTTAAGGCATGTTACTCTTCCTAAGATATTACTTTTCTAAATGCATATGTTTTAAAGTATTATTCATATAGTTTTGATGTTGGTTTTGAACATGAGTTGATGGTTTTGAATGATTGTTGTTTATGTGATGTTTCATGTTTGTATATGCAATTGGTTAAATGGTGGGTTTGATAACAATTAGATACATGGGTATGGTGAATAAACTAGGGGATTGTGACCCTAATTTAGCAAATATTAATAGTTGAATTCGTAATGACCTCAACCCCTATTGTTAAATTTGTTTTGAATATGAAAAATATGCATATTGAATTACTCTTGAACTGTTGCATAATGTGAAGATTAATGAAGCATAAGGATTTTAAATTGCTTATGAGGTTGTGTAATTACCCAAGAAAATATATAATTGAACTAAGTGGGTTTTGAATTCTCTAAGTGATGATAATAAGTTTGGCATATTGATGTTACCTTGCAAGTATAGTTGGTATAATGATACCAACAACGTACACCTAAATGTGTATCATGGTTCAATGAATGAGAATGTGTGTTTAATGTTTTAATTGAGGTTTAATGACGTTAGTGTGGCTGAGTCATAAAATTTGGAGGTCCCGAGGGGGCAACACCTAAATCTGCGGTTGTCATTGTAGGTGTCTACATAAAGGGGGAGGGGGTTCAAGTCCCCTTTTATTATTATCACATGATTGAGATGTTTGAGTCCCCCATATTACATTACATGATTGTGTACTTTAGTCACCTTGTTATGCCAAGAGGTTCGAGTCCTCCATGGTGCATGCATACATTCTTTGGTTCGTGCGGCTATATGTACTGGGCCCCTTCTAGTTGGGGGAGATGTAGGCCCATATAAAACATGGGTTCTTTCTTATATTATGACGATTGAGCTACATGACCTAGGCTAAGATTTTAAGGGTTAATTCTAAGCCTTGTTTCATATCCGACATGTGATATTATGTATACATGTATTTTCATATGAATTGGATTTTAGACTAGGTTAAATTGTTACCCATGGCATTATTTTACCCCCAATCTCTGAGTTACATGCTAGTTCTCAACCCACTAGCCGTCTTCAAATAATGTATCTCTACGGATACAAGCATCAGAGATACTTTTACTATTTTCACTCAGTGTTAGGTGGATAGGCTTGGTTCGTTAGCTTGTTGTGGTAAAGTGTTGAGCTTCCATTCTTCTGATCAAACACACCAGGCTTTGTCACTTGAAAATTCCTTGAGCTTTGAGCCAACTGCCCTGTTGATGACTCATCATATGAGTTGTATGGTGTGGTTACAGGTCTAGGGACCAACTCGTAACCACACTAGTATGGAATTAGCTAAGTTCTACTTAGAGTATGAGTAGCTCACTATGATTTGTAACACCATGTTACGAGTGGTAGGGTTGAGTCGTATGTTTTATAGTGTCTAATCCCTTTGGATTCTGCCTTGGATACGACTAGACCATACGAGTCATATGGTCAGGTCATGAGTGGGATCATGGAGTTGTAAGATAGATAGTGTATGGATGTCCAACTCATTGTCTAGGATACGACTCATGGCTAGGAGTCGTATGATGTGGTGATGAGTCAATGGGTCAACTTGCAACAATGGACAACCTTTTTATAGGTTTTAGTTGGGGGTACTTTGGATATTTACCACTAAAAATCCTTAAGGCCCCACATCCCTAAAACACTTTGGGTCAGTCATTCTACACTTTGTAATATCAAAACATCCTTATTACCCTCTTGAAATAATCTTAAGCAAATTTGGCTAGGGTTTATCCAAAGTAGCTATCTAAGGGTTCAAGAGTCAATTTCTCTTCGTGAATCTTCATAATTCAGGCATGTCACTCTTCCCTCATTGTTAGTTTTCTAAAAGAATATGTTTAAAGCATTGTTCATAATCAATTAATGGTTGTTTCAAAACCAAGGTTGATGGGTTTGAATGCATAACATTGAATATTGTTTTCTATGGTTTAAACTGTAATTATGCATGTTTTAATTGTGGTTATGCACATGTGGGTGCATGGGAATGGTAATTTAATTGAGGCTTCATGGTTGAACCCCAAATTTGATAATTTTGGCTTTGATAATGGCAATGCCTTCAACTTATTTGTGAAATTGTTAATGAGAATGATATTTTCACAAGTTGAATTATGTTTTTGAACTAAGGCTTTGGAATAACCATGATAATGATTCATGAAAGACTTTTTAAATGCCTTTTGGGCCATAGATTGAATTTAATTTAAACCTTAAGGGTTTGGTTGGCTCAGAGGTTTTAGTCCTAAAGTGCCAGATTGAATTATGTTTATTTTTGAACATTGGGTTTGAGTCCCAAACTGATGTAATAATTGTCTTGGCATATTGTAAGCTTGTAACTGGGGTTGGTATGATGATACCAATGGGATGCCTTTGGTAAGTAACTAGATTGATGATTATGACTATGAAATAAATGTTTAAATTGGGCTTTTAAAAAGGATGTGTAGTCGGGCGATAAAAATGGAGGTCTTGAAGGACTAACACTGGAAACCATGCTAATCGGTGTGGGTGTCTAAATGACTATGAGGTTTGAGTACCGTGTATTGGTTATATTAATGGGATTTTTGATTCCCCCATATTGTATATATTGGTGCTTAAGTCACCTTGGGTATGCCAGGAGGTTTGAGTCCTCCATATTGGCATATACAGATATGGATATTCTCTGGTTCGTGCGGCTACATGCACTGGGGCCCTTCAAACTAGGGGAGAACTGGGCCTATATATCCTATGAGTGCCTTATTTTATGATGGTTATGCTACAAAACCTAGGATAACATTTTCAAAATTCATGCTTAGCCTTGTTCCTA
Source organism: Capsicum annuum (assembly GCF_002878395.1). NCBI lineage: Eukaryota > Viridiplantae > Streptophyta > Magnoliopsida > Solanales > Solanaceae > Capsicum > Capsicum annuum. Next base: position 124,397,227 of record NC_061119.1, on the reverse strand, counting down.
CCCCAGCATGTGGTATTATATATGTATAAGTATTTTATATAATATCATATATTGAATACTCTATTGGTTTTGAACTGTTCTCAAGACATTATTTTGTTCCTTTATCCCTGATTTTCATTCTAGCGCTCCAATTGCTAACCGTCTTCAGACATTGTATCCCCACCCGATTTAGGAATTGCCCATATTTCTACATCTCCTGCTCAGTGAATTGTATTTGAGATTTGTTAGTGAGTAAGATTGAAGTGTTGATGTTTCATCCTTAGAAAGATCTAAGTTCATATTGTGGTTTGCTTTTTATATTTTGTCTATCTTTTGGACCTTAGTTTTGGATATTGTTGGGGACATGTTCTAACATTTTATTGACCTTTGATTTTTCAGAGGCTTTGTTAGACTACTGTGGACTTTGGTGGTTTAGTTGATCATTTTGGTGATGGACGATTGTCAGATTACCGTTGGTCGCTATAGAAATATCATAAATTATCATTAGTTTTATTATGTGCTATCTTGTTATATGTTTGGAATTTATCCGACATTTAAGGACATTGTGTTGGTTCGGTTAGGAGAAGGGGGTAATATTTGGTCCCAATGGTAATTGATATACTCTTTACGGCCAGGCCCTGGTTCAGGTCATGTTAAGGGTTATATCAAAATGCTTATAGTAAACTAAGTTTCCACAAATCCAGGTCAAGTAGAGTCTCATTTATTGGTGTGTAGTACGCCATACACATAAGGGAGAGGCTACAAAGCATTTAGAAATATTTCTCTTTCTTGTGTTCTATTTTTGAGATGTAGAGTCTAGGGTCTTGGATCCTTCTAATTTTTGTCTGTTCATCTTTTAGATTATGTCTCTAAGAACATCTAATGTCCATGGAACTTATTCTGCCCCATCTGAGGATGATGTGGTAGGAGCTCATCCAACTTTAATAGTCTAGACCCAGTGAAGGGTCACTACATATGACTGTCCTCGTGGGGTCCAGCCATTCCCCACTAATCATACTCTTAAGAGAGACACTCATACTAAGTCGCTTACAGGGGAGGTTACTAATGCTGAGTTCTATCGCTCCATTAACCAACTGACCTAGTTGGTGACATCTCAGTCACCACAGTCAGGTCCTTAATATGAGGTTGAATCCTTTAATTATTACTAGTACAAGGCTTAAGGAGGATCCTCAAAGTTTCATTGATGAGATAGGGAAGATCTTCCAGGTTATGCATGCTTTGAAGATTAAAGGTGTGGAGTTTGCCTCCTATCAATTGAAGGATATGACGTACCCATGGTACAAAGAGTATGAATGGTTGACAGGTGAAGATGTTGGTTCTGCCTTGTGGAATGATTTCTCTAGTATGCTTCTTGACCACTTTATTTCTCAGGAGTTGAGGGAGAAAAAGGCAAAAGAATTTGTTAACTTAAATTAATGGAGAATGACAATCAAGGAGTATTCCATGAAATTTCATCAGGTGTATAGGTATGCTCTTGAGTTGGTCTCTAGCATGAGGGATAGAATACGTAAGTTTGCTTCTGGATTGTCTCATGAGTTGATTCTTGAGAGTAAGGCTTCCTTGTTGCACAAGGACATGGACATCTCCAGATTGGTCATATATATATAGAGGGTTGAAGGAGATAAAAAGAAGTAGGCAAAGATAGGGGAGAGAAAGAATAAGCAATTCCAGTTTTTAGAATAGGGTGGAGGCCAACAGCAGAGTGGAAAGTGGTCTAACAAGAAGAGTTGGGGAATTCCTAACTCCTATTCGACAGCTAGTTCTCCTTACCAAAAGCCTTCTAATGACCAATATTTTCAGGGTTATGATGCTTCTAGGGCATAGGGTGCCCAATCTCAGGCTAGTCAGGCCTAACCAACACTATCCAACCCTTCCTATAGATTTTGTGGTCAGCATCACTGTAGTTAATACAAGAAGGGGATGAACCGATGTTTTATGTGTGGTCAGATCAGACATATTAGCAGGATTGTCTCTCTAGAGTTTCTTCTTGTGAAAATAAGTGTCCTATTGTCTCTTCATCAATTCCTGCTCTAAAGGGTGACACTTCTGGCACCGGCACTAGTTTGAAGCGCCTTTATTTCATCACTACTCGCCAGGAGTCTGAGGAATCTCCGAATATTGTGACTGATATGTTGAAACTCTTTCCCTTGATGTGTACTATTTACTTAATTTGGGGTCCACTCTCTTTTATGTGGCCCTATTTGTGGTTGTGCATTTTGGTTTTGGTCCTGAGTGTATATCATACCCTGTTTCTATTTCTACCCCGGTAGGTTACTCTATGATTACTAGAAGGGTCTATAGGGGTTGTGTGGTATCTATTGGTAATAGAGAAACTCTAGTAGACTTAATAAAGTTAAACATGGTTAACTTTGATGTTATTTTAGGGATGGACTGGAAACAATCGTGTTATTCTACTCTAGATTGTTGGACCCATAATGTCATGTTTAAATTCTTTAATAAACTAATTGTTGAATGGGAGGGAAATTCCCTAGAGACTAATGAGAGGTTCAAAGCGTATCTTAGTGCCCAAAAATTAATTTCCAAAGGTTGTCTCTATCATCTGGTCTGGGCTAAGGATTCTAACTCGGAGGGTACTTCTTTACGTCCTGTCCCAGTGGTAAATGAGATTCCTGATGTCTTCCCTAATGATCTTCCTAGTGTCCCTCCCGATAGGGAGATTGGTTTTGGTATTGACATTATTTTGGACACTCGTCCTGTCTCTATTCCCTTATATAAAATGGCTTTAGCTGAGTTGAAGGAATTCCAGGAGTAGTTGAAGGATGTCTTAGAGAAGGGTTTCTCCATCCTAGTATATCCTCGTGGGTGCACCTATTTGGTTTTTGCGTTAGAAGGATGGTTCCCTTTTGATGTGTATTGAATATCGACAACTAAATAAGGTGACGATAAAGAATGAGTATCTACTTTCAAGAACTGATTATCTCTTTGATCAGCTTCAAGGTGCCAAATTCTTTTCCAAAATCGATCTTTGATTGGGGTATCATCAGTTAAAGAATAAGGAGGTTGATATCCCTAAGACAACTTTTTGTACCCGATATTAGTATTTTGAGTTCTTGGTGATGTCATTTGGCTGGACTAATGCCTTGCGGCAATCATGGACTTGATGAATAGTGTCTTCCAGCAGTTTTTAGATTCGTTCATGATTGTCTTTATTGATTACATCTTAGTGTACTCTAAGAGTAAGAAGGATTATGCCGATCACCTCTGCCTTATGTTACAGACCTTGAAAAATCAACAGTTGTATGCTACGTTCCCTTAATGTGAGTTCTGGTTGGATGCTATGACTTATCTGGGTTATGTTGTATCTAGTGAGGGGATCATGGTAGATCCTTCGAAGGTTGTGGTGGTTAAGAAGTGGCTTAGACCCATGACTCCAATCGATATTTGGAGCTTCTTGGGTTTAACCGATTACTATAGAAGAGTTGTGGTAAGTTTCTCTTTTATTGCAACCCCATTGACCAAGTAGACTCAGAAGAAGGTGAAGTTCTAGTGGTCTGATGCTAGCGAGGGTACCCTTGAGAAGTTGAAAAATAAGTTGACTTCAACTTCGATCTTGATTCTGATTGAAGGCACCAAGGGTTTTGTCATCCATTGTGATACATCCCGAGTTAGTTTGGATTTTGTTTTGATGCAGCATGGCAAGGTGGTTACTTATGCCTCTAGACAGTTAAAGGTTCATGAGAACTATCTAACCAATGACTTAGAGTTGTTAGTCGCGGTGTTCACATTGAAAATTTGGTGTCACTATCTGTATGGAGTCCATGTTGATATCCTTTATGATCATAAGAGCCTGTAGTATGTGTTTACTCAGAAAGAGCTTAATCACAGGCAAAAAAGGTGGCTTGAGTTACTGAAAGACTATGACATGAGTCTTTACTACTATCCATGTAAGGCTAAGGAGGTTGTTGATGCTCTTAGCAGGTTGTTAATAAGTAATTTGTCGCATGTGGATAAGGATAAATGGGAATTGGTGAGGGATTTTCAACATTAGGATAACCTTGGAGTTTATCTCTTAGACTCTGAGGATAGTGGTGTATTTGTGTAACAGGTGGCACAATTATCTCTTGTGGCTGAAATAAAGGATAAACAGGTATTAGACCCTCTCTGGATGATAATCAATGATGATGTAGGTGATCAGAAGGTAATAGCCTTTAAGATCGGCCGTGATGGTATCTTGAGTTACCAAGAAAGATTGTGTGTTCCCAAGGTTGATGGGTTGCGAGGTAGGATTTTGGCCAAGGACCATGAATCACGGAATATGGTTCATCTCAATTCAACAAAGATGTATCATGATCTCAAGGATATGTACTGGTAGAATAGTATGAATTGGGATATAGCTAACTTTAGGGCAAAGTGTATAGTGTGTCAGCAAGTGAAGGTGGAGCACTTGAGGCCCAATGGGATAATCCAAGAGATTAAACTTCTGATGTGGAAATGAGAGATATTTATATAGATTTTGTTATGAACCTTATGTGGTCGCGGAACCACTGTTACTCCATTTGGGTAATCATGGATAGGATAACTGAGTCTGTTCACTTCTTGCCAGTGAGGACTAATTATTCTTCTTGAGTCTATGATAAGTTGTTCCTTTAGGAGGTCATTAAGTTGTAAGGTGCACCTGTCTCGATCATTTTGGATTATGGTAAATAGTTCTCCTTGCATTTCTGACGCTCTTTTAAGCTTGGTTTGGGGACTAAAGTGAGCCTTAGCTTCGCCTTTCACCCATAGGTGGATGGGCAAGCAAAAAGAACTATTTAGACGTTGGAAGATATGCTTAATGTTTGTGTAATCGACTTTGCTGGTAGTTGGTACGACCTCTTGGCTATCATTGAATTTACCTATAACAATAGTTACCATTCTATAATTGGTATGGCTTCGTTTGAGGCATTGTATAGTAGGAGGTGTAGGTATTCTATTGGGTGGTTTGAGGTTGGTAAGGTAGAGATGTGTGGCCTGGTTTGGTTTACCAAGCTATGGAAAAGGTGAAGGTGATCTGGGATAGGCTTAAGACCACCCAAAGTCGATAAAAATCCTATGCGGATGTAAGGCGAAGAGAGTTGGAGTTTGAGGTTAGAGATTGCTTGTTCTTAAAGGTATTTCCCATAAAGAGAGTATATGTTGTCCTGTACTTGCTTTTGTGAAGGGTTGGTAATGTTGCATATGAGTTGGATTTTCCCACTAGCATGAGTTCCATTCATCCAGTATTACATGTGTCCATGTTGCGGAATTGCGCGGGGGATCCTTCGTTGGTGTTCCCTTGGAGAACATTGGTATTTCAGATTCTTTGTCCTATGAGGAGGTCCCAGTGAGCATTTTGGATCGGCAAGTTCATCTGTTGTAGATTAAGGATGTGGATTTGGTATAGGCTCGATGGTTGAACCAAAAGTTTGAGGAAGCTACTTAGGAAGCCGAGGAGGACATGAAGTCCAAGTATCTATTCACATTCCTTATTCTGGATAATTGTGCTTAAGTTATGTGTTATTCATAATATCTTTGTTTTCTAACTTTGTTAAAGGTAAGTGTGGTTCTGCATCTGTATAGATACATGCTTGACCCATCATTGGCGGACGAATGATCCTGGGGGGGGGGGGGGGGAGACTAAAACCACTAAGTTTTAGACCTAGAAAATTCCTTGAGCTTTGAGCTCACTGACCTATTGATGACTCATCGTCTGAGTCGTATGGTGTGGTGACGGCTCTACGGACCCATGTCATAACCAAACCAGTATGGAATTGGATAAGTTTTCCTCAGAGTATGAATGGCTCACTACGAGTCGTAAGACCATATTTTGAGTGGTAGGGTTGAGTCGTATGTTGTCCAGTGTCTAATCCCTTTGAGTTTTGTCCTGGATACAACTAGACCATACGAGTCATATGATCAGGTCACGAGTGGGATCATAGAGTCGTAAGATGGAAAGTGTATGGCTGTCAAACTTAATATCTAGGATACGACTTATGGCTATGAGTTGTATGATGTGGTGACGAATCAATGGGTCAACTCGTAGCCAAGGATGACCTTTTTTTATAGTTTTTAGTTGGGGGTACTTTGGACATTTCCCACTTAAAAACCTTAAAGCCCCACTTACCTAAAATACTTTGCGTCATTCATTCTATACTTTACAACATCAAAACATCCTCTTTACCCTCTCAAAATTCTCTCATGCGAAATTGGCTATAGTTTCTACAAAGTGGCCATCTAAGGGTTCAAGAGTCAATTTCTCTCCATGAATCTCTGTAATTGAGGGCTGTGACTCTTCCCTCATAGTTAGTATACTAAATGCATAAGTTTAAAGCATTATTCATGAACCATTGATGGTGGTTTTGAAACCAATGTTGAGGTGCTTGAATGCATATCATTGAATATTAGTTTCTATCGTTTAAATTTTGATTATGTGTGTTTTAATTAAGGTTTTACACATGATGGTGATATAATTGAGGGGTCTTGGTTGAACCCCAAATTTGATGATTTTGACTTTGATAATGGTATGCCTTCAACCTGTTTGAGAAATTGTTAATGAGAATAATATTGTCACAAGTTGAATTGTGTTATTGAACTAAGGCTTTGGCATAACCATGATAATGATAGATAAAGGACTTTGTTAATTCTTTGATGGACATAAATTGAATTAAATTGACACCTTAAGGGTTTGGTTGGCTCGCAGGTTTGAGTCCCAAAATGTCGAATTGATTTATGTTCCTTTTTGAACATTGGGTTCGAGTCCCTAATTGATGTAATAATTGTCTTGGCATGTTGTACTCTTGAAAGTGGGGTTGGTATCGCGATACCAACCGGATTTCTTTGGTAAGCAACTATGTTGATGATTATGATTGTGAAATAAAATTTTAAATTGAGATTTAAAGCGGAATGTATGGCTGGATCGTGAAAGTGGAGGTCCTAAAGGACTAACACTGGAAACAGCTGACACGCCTAGAACTTCGGGTTATGTCGCATGGGCACCTCAAGAACATATGTACTGGAGGTCACCCCGTAACCGAACCTAAATACTTCATCATATCATAGGAGTTGAAGGCACTCCAATTAACAAGATTAGATCACAGAGTAAATCATCAGTCAACAGTAGATTAATATAATAACTACGCCCAATTTCACAGTTGCTCACAATACCTCTATCCAAACCAAATTCAATATGTATATATGTCGAGACAAGTCCCTGACTATAGCCAAACCAAGTCTTAAAGAGATAATTCTAAAGATAAGGACTAAGAGATGAATTTCTCGAAGATGTAAGGAAGCTCACCCCTTCAAGTCATGCATGAAACTCTCGATTATCTAATCACTACTCATGAGAAGAAAAAGATGCTCCGGCCCCTACGCCGCATGGGGGCATACAGTCAAGACATGGTTAGCGATTGGAACGCTAGCATGTAACTCAAGGATAAGTGATAAAGTACATCATCAAAACATCAACAAATCAATATATATCACATTGTGTTACATTCACACACTTAATCATACATATAGATATATTGCATGCCAATCAAGATATCAAGGCTCATAAACATGTTCCAGCATTCATTCACTAGGCATGAAATGGGAAACTCCAATCCTTCACACTTATAGGTTTAATATTTCGCCTTATGCATAGGACTCTAACCACAATCCCATACAATTATACTAAGTACTACAACCATGATAACTCATTTATTAATTAAGGACTTCAACCACATGCATATTCATTCCACAAACGACTCTATTCATACTTATATTCATTCAAGCAAGGGACTCTAACCACATGCTCATAAATTGCGTGAGGTACTATTACCAAAGTGATATCTTTGAGAAAGGGACTTTAACCACAAGAAACTTCATTAGGCAAGGGACTTTAACCTCAAGCAATTCATAAGGCAAGAGACTTCAACCACAAGCCATCATACTATTTTTAGTTGAAACTGGGACTTTAGTCCTTTTACTCATGGGTCAATCATACATTCAATACAACACTTAAGGACTTTACCCATTTAGCCAATTCAACACCGTACATGACCACTTGGTCCTTATGGGAACCTTCATTGATCAAACATTTCATTAGGATAATGCCTTTATTCAATTCATCACACAATTCATTTTATGGTCCTCAAGACCCTCACAAGACATTCACATTTCAATAGCATTCTCGTACCACACATTAGTTCAATACACTATTTTGTTCATCTTAATACTAAGGGAATTCAATTCTCTATTGGCCATTTAATACAAAAGGGTAATCATCAATCCTCACATGGCTTACCAGTCTTATCATAACATTTATCAAATATTCATACTCATTGGGCCATTGCCCTAATTTAAGACATCTTCAATAATTGACTAGACAATTCACTTAGACATTTTTTCACAAACACATTTTGTGCATGCTTATAGCAAGGTCCTTTTCATGGTAGATTTCATCAATACTAGCGTTACTGAAGTCTCTCATGTTAAAAAACATATAAAACAAATTAAAATATGCAATTTACCATCAAAAACATGTATCAATGCAAGTAAAAGCAAAAATTATCATCATTCATTGTTAAGTAGCAAAACCCTTTTCATTTGATTCAAAACCACCATGTACACTTACTAATCCAAGTGTGAAATACATAGGTTTAGAGATATTTAAAGAGGGGAATATATACATACCTTAACCAAGGTGACTCACCAACTATCTTGAATCATCTTATTGCCACTAGATGAACACCTCCAAACCCTAGCCTCCAATCTTGGTTCTAAGAGCCTTTAGAGTGCTTAGAAGTGTTTGAGTCTTGTAAGTGAAGACTTAGGAGTCTAAAATACCTTATATAGTGAGAAAGTTTAGGGTTTTAGGTGTGGGAAATGACAAAAAGGTCCTTGGTTGAGATATTCAAAGTCTACACGTGCAGGGGTATGACTCCCTCTTACGGTTCACGTAGCAATCACGACCTAGGGTACCAGTGATACTCTAACTCTTACCCCAGACATTCTATAAGTCAACAACATTGTTATGGGTACTAAAGGGCACCCTTGAGTCATAAAGAAGGGTATGACTCATGTCCCAGTCGTGATCTTGATCTATGACCAAAATAATCCACTTGATTTTGAGGTTTCACTCCATATGGTTGGGTAGCATATGACTCATATGCATTGGTTACGACCAAGGAATGACCTTGTCCTATGGAGGACAGTACATTACCCTATAATACTGTCTAGGATACGAAAGGGAAGGGGGATATGGGCATGAGTTGTGACCAAGGGTACGAATCAAGCACCCCAAATGTATCCACTCTAGAGACACAAAAAGTTTGTTGTTTGCCAAATGGTACAAGGTCTAGGCATATCAATTCTCTCCCACTTTGATAGGTAAGTATAGATACAACTTGACACCTTAACATACACTAAGGAAATATTTACTTAAGTGAGAAACAATACACTACACGGATATAACACAACACACATATTATGATCACTACCAATTAACCTAAAATTTGGCAAGGCCATGTTCTCGGGTGTTTAATTCTCCCCTATTTAGTATCATTCGTCAACGAATGATGGATAAGGCAAGCATGAAAACAATTCAACACATTATCATACATGACAACCAACCTTAAAACAAAATCAGGACCAAACACACAACAATGTTACAACATAACACAACACATATCGTGATCATCATCACTTAACCATTTTATTTCATTTGTTTTGGGACTTAAACCCAATACTTTCCAACACTTACTCATTTCACCACTTAGGGACTTAAACCCATAGCAACAAGTCACATATCATTTCATATTATTAGGAACTTTAATCTATTACCCAACAAAGACATTAACCAATAACATTCATTAGAGACCTTACTCCATTGCATATCAAATGCATACATCAAGTCAAGGAGATTAACACATACCTCCATCACAAGCTTCTGGACTGGGAAATAAATACGGGTACTTAGACTTCATGTCCTCTTCCTCCTCCCAAGTATCTTCCTCATACTTTTGGTTTATCCATAGAACCTTTACCGAAGCTATCTCTTTCATTCGCAACTGGCGAACTTGCCGATCCAAAATCCTTATTAGGACCTCCTTATAGGACAAAGAGTTTGAAATGCAAACACCTTCTAAGGGAATAACCAAGGAAGGGTCATCCACATATTTCCGCAACATAGACATATGAAAAACTAGGGGAATAGAGTTCATGCTAGAAGGCAACTCCAACATATAGGCAATATTTCCAACCCTCTTCATTATCAAGTAGGGACTAACATACCAGGGTCTAAGCTTCCCCTTTATTCCAAACTGTATCACTCCCTTCATCGGAGATACTTTCTAGAATACCTAATCACCCACCTTAAACTCTAAGTCCCTACACCTCATATCAGCATAGGACTTTTACCGAATTTGAGCGGTTTTTAATCTATCACGAATCAACTTTACCCTCTCTAAGGCTTGGTAAACTAAGTCGGGCCCAAGCAACTTACCCTCGCCAACTTTGTACCACCCAATAGAAGATCAACATCTCCTACCATACAATGCTTCAAAAGGCTTTATGCCAATATTAGAGGGGTAACATTAGTATAGGCAAACTAAACCAAAGGAAAGTGGTCAACTACTACCATAATCAATTACATAAGCCCCCAACATATCCTCCAAAATTTGGATAGTTCTCTCTACTTGACCATCCATTTGTGGGTGGAAAGTGGTACTAAAGCACATCTTAGTTCCCAAACCTTTTTGGAATGACTTCCAAAAGAGGGATGAAAATAAAAGACCAAAATCCGAGATAATAGACAGCACAACACTGTACAACCTCACGATCTCTGAAAGATACAACTTAGCATAATCTTCTGCCAAGAAATTAGTTCTCACAGGTAAGAAATGGACAGACTTGGTCATTCTATCAATGATTCCCAAATAGCCACATAGCAACATGTCTAGAAACATCACGCTTCATATTATTCAACCAGTAGAACTCTCTAAGGTCATGATACATCTAGGTGGAACCGTGTGGAATAGCATAATGGGCTCCATAAGCCTCGACCATGATCTTTTTCCTCAATCCATCGATGTCAGGAACGCATAGCCTACCTTGTTACCTTAAGATACCATCGCTACCAATCACAAAGTCCATGGCTTTGTGTTGACCCATATTACCCTTGATCTTTATCACGTTGGGGTCCAATACTTACTTTTCCTTTATCTCAACAAGAGATGATTGAGATACCGGACACACAAACACGCCACTATCCTCGAAGTCTGTAAGTCAAACTCTAAGATTCACCAAGTGGTAAATATCTATCACCAACTCCTACTTATCTTCATCAACTATGGCCAAACTCCCAATAGACATTCTACTGAGAGCATCAGCGACTTTGTTCGCCTTACTGAAATGGTAATGAAGACACATATCATAGTCCTTCAATAACTCAAGCCACCTTTTTTTTTGAGCATTCAACTCTTTTTGGGTAAACACGTATTAGGGGACTTTATGATTAGAAAAAATATCAACATGAACACCATAGAGATAATGCCACCAAATTTTTTAAGCAAAGACCACGACTAACAATTTTAAGTCATGGGTGGGGTAATTATTTTCATGAACTTTCAATTGCCTTGAATCATAGGTCACCACCCTACCATTGTGAATCAATACACAACCCTGACCGACTCAAGAAACATCATAATAAACCACAAAACCATCACTACCCTTGGGTAAGATCAAAATTGGTGCCAAAGTTAATTTATCTTTCAACATCTCGAAACTATCCTCATAAGTGTCGAACCATAAGAACTTGATCTTCTTTGGGATTAATTTGGTCAGTGAGGTAGTTATAGTGGAAAAACTCTCCATAAATATTTTATAATAATTGGCTAGACCCAAGAAGCTCTTACTATCAGTTGAAGTCGTAGGTCTAGGCCACATCTTAACTGCTGCAACGTTTTAGGGATTAACCATGATCCCTTCACTAGAGACGACATGACCAAGAAAAGCTACAAGTTTTAATCAAAACTCACATTTGGAGAACTTGGCATGTAAACGATGATCCTTGGAAATTTGTAACACAACATGGAGGTGATCTATATGATCCATCATACTCTTAGAATACACTAAGATATCCTCAATGAAAAAATAACAAACATGTCGATATAACTAACAGAAGACCCTATTCATCAAATCCATGAATGCCACTTGGACATTGGTCAACCCAAAAAACATAACAAGAAACTCAGAGTGACCATACCGAGTTTTAAAAGCAGTCTTAGGGATATTCATAACCCTAATTTTAAGTTGATTATACCTGATCTAAGATCAATCTTAGAGAAACACCTTGCACCCTGAAGTTAATAAAATAAATCATTGATTCTAGGAAGAGGATAATCAATGCACATGAGAAAGAAACTTTCTTGATCACAAACAACATGGGAGCACCCCAAGGAGACACACTAGGCCAGATAAAATCTTTATCTAAAAGATCTTTCAATTGCTCCTTAAGTTCTTTCAACTCCGCCAGAGCCATTGTATAAGGAGGAATAGATATCGGTCAAGTGTAAGGTATAAGATCAATCCCAAAATCAATTTACCTATCAGGAGGAATACCGGGAGCATTATCGGGAAATTTATTCACCGCATGAATGGACTCTAGAAAAGGGTCTTACGATTTATAATCTTTAACTTAGACCAAATGATACAAACACTTCATTGAAATCAAACTTCGGGCTTTGAGATAATAAATAAACCTTTCCTTAGGAACTAAAGGAAATCTAAAGAAGCATTGCAGGAGTGCAACCAATCCATTCCTAAGATAACATCAAAATCAACCATGTCTAACTCTACCAAGTCAAAAAGGGTGTCTCTATCACAAAAAAATATCACACACCCCTATAGAGTCTTCTAACAATCATATGGTCTCTAACCAGGGTAGAAACTAAAAAAGAAATCGATAGACTCTTGAGACCACAATCAAGTTGTAGAACTGTATATGGGGTCACATAAGAAAGAGAAGACCCTGGATCAAGTTAATAATACACATCACAAGAGAAAAATGCATGCCCATAACATCAGGAGATGCCTCAGAATCCTAGAGAGTAGCAAGTCCGTACAAGCGGTTTTGCCCAGTGTCGATGCCAAAATAGAAGAAGCAGCAGATGTAGCACCCTTTGGTACAGGAGTAAATGGAGTAGCAATAGAGGCCCTGTTGGCCCAAAAAGCTACTAAAATATGGCATTTACGCTGCATAAGACCCAGAAAACCACAATGAAAATATTTATTCTTCCCCTTCTCACACTGCCCACGATGTCTTTGACTATAGAATCTGCAAAAAGGGCAGGGTAGAGCCAAATGGGAACCACTAGTCTGAACCCTATACTTAGGACCTACTACTAAACTGAGAGTGAATACCACCCAAAAAATTTAGGTAAGGAGAGCGAACACCAGCCAAGGAGAAAGAACTCAAACTCTCCTACTTCTTTTATGGCCACTTGCCACCATCTCTACTACTACTCTTGAAAGGCCTAAACTTCCTTCGTTGCTTTTTACTAAACTCAACTTGATTTTTTTCTTCTCATCTTCTACTTGTTGCATATATATATAATCAACCTATAGATGTCCATGTTCTCAATAAAAACAAGGCTACCTTGCTTTCAAAAACTAACTCACAGGATAGTCCTGAGACAAAATTACACATTCTATCCCTTATGATAGCAACCATCTCAAGAGCATACCTTGACAATTGATGGAATTTCAAGGGATACTCTTGAACAAACATCCTTCCTTGCTTTAAGTTCACAAAATCTTCTGCTCTAGATTCCCTCAACTTTTAAGAAAAGAAGCAGTCTAACAAAGCCTCAAAGAATTCCAGCCATATAGCGGGGCTAGCACCAATACCCCTAGATAACTCCTACCCTTCATACTATTGGCACACTATATCTTTCAATTGGTAGCAAGAAAATTCAAAGGTCTCAATCTCTATAGCATGCAGAATTCAGAAGATCTTCCCTATTTTATCAATGAAGCCTTGAGGGTCTTCCTCAACCTTTGTACCAGAGAACATAGGAGGTCTTAACCTTATACATTGGCCAATTCTTGTGGCCTCAGAAGGAGCGGTAGCCGAAGTACCATACTTCACTTGAAAGGCTACCAATTGAGTTAAGAGATTGATAGAGCGATAAAACTATATATTAGTAGCATCCCTTAGAGGTGACTAAAGAGGAATACGACCCTCTTGATCAGGGTTAGCGGGTTGAACCTTACGAGAATGTCCAGATGCCGTAGCCCTAGCCCAAGTCTGAACTCTAGAAGTTGGATGAGCTTCATCCATAGGACCCTCAGTAGTATTTGTCTGAGTCTCAAATCTCCTCTAAGGCATGATCTAAATGATAACAAATAGAATTAGAGAAATTCAAGGCCCTGGAATTTATTGCTTGATATTAAAACACAAAAAATAGAAATATTTCCTAAAATGTCTCATAGCTTTTTTTATAAGTGTGGTGCGCTTTGCACCTATAAAAGAGACTCTACTTGACACAATATTGTGAATACCCAACTAACCATACACCTAAGCTGTGATACCAACTTGACACTTTCAAAACTTTAGGTTGTGTCATATGAGCACCTCAAGCACACATGTACCAGAGGTTGCCCCGTAACCTAACCTAAATACTTTATCATATCATAGGAGTTGAAGACACTACAATTAACAAGATAAGATCGTGGAGTAATATCATAAGTCATCATTAGATTCATTATAATAACTATGCGCAAATTCACAGTTGTTCACAATACCTCTATACAAACTGAAGTCAATAAGTATAAATGTCGGGACAACCCTCGACTATAGCCAAACCAAGTTTTAAAGAGACTAAGTCTAAATATAAGGACTAAGAGATAAATGTCTCCTGGATATTAGGAAGCTCAAACCTTCAAGTGAATGCATAAATTGCCTAATCATCCAATTAAAGCACAAGAGAAGAACAAGATGCTTTGGCCCCTACGTCATGTGGGGATATAGTATTTGAAGACAGTTATCCATTGGGACGCTAGTATGTAACTCAAGGATAAGTGATAAAGTACATCATCAATAAATCACAATTCAATATATATCACATTGTGTTACATTCATAAACTTAATCATACATATAGATATATTACATTACAATCAAGATATCAAGGTTCATCAACACTTTCCAACATTCATTCACCAGGCATGAAATGGGAAACTTTAACCCTTCACACTTATAGAATCAACATTTCTCCTTTTGCATAGGACTTTATCCATAATCACTTACACATAGACAAAGGACTTTAACCATTTTTACTCATTCATTAATCAAAGACTTCAACCATATACACATTCATTCCATAAGGGTCTCTATTCATACTCATATTCATTCAAGGACTCTAACCATGTTCTCATACATTGGGCGAGGTACTATCACTTTCGAGATCTCTTTAAGCAAGGGACTTTAACCACAACCAACTTCATTAGGCAAGGGACTTTAACCTCAAGCTATTCATAAAGTAAGTGACTTCCACCTTAATCCATCAAAGTACCTTTAGTTAACAATGGGACTTTATCCTCCTTTACTCATGGGTAAATCATACATTTAATTCAACACTTAAGGACTTTAACCATTTAGCCAATTCAACATTGCACAGGACCTCTTGGTCCTTATGGGAGACTTCATTTCTCAACCACTTTATTAGGATAATTCTTTTATTCAATTCATCACATAATTCATTTTATGGTCCTCAAGACCCTCACCAGAGATTCATATTTCAATAGCATTCTCATACCATACTTTAGTTCAATAGACTATTCTAGTTTATCTTTATATTAAGGGACTTCAATTCCTTATTAGTCATTTAGCAAAACAAGGTTATCATCACACCTCACATAGATTAAAATAGTCTTATCATAACATTTATCAAATATTCATAGTTATTGGGACATTTCCCTAGTTCAACATACCAACAATAATTAACTAGACAATTCACTTAGATATTTTCACAAACACCTTTTAGGGATACTTATAACAATGTCCTTTTCATGGTAGATATCATCAAAACTAGTGTTACTCAATACCATCTTGTTAAAAAATATAAAATAAGCATTCACATATGTAATATACCATCAATAATATGTATTAATACCAGTATAAGCAAAATTCATCATTATTCATTATTAAGAAGCAAAACCCTTTTCATTTAATTCTAAACCACCATGTAAACTTACTAATCCAAGTGTGAAATACATGGTTTTAGAGTTATATAAAGAGGGGAAGAGATACATACCTTAAATAAGGTGACACACCAACAATCTTGACTGTTCTTCTTGCTACTAGATGAACACCTCCAAACCCTAGCCTCCAATCTTGGTTCCAAGAGCCTTTAGAGTGTTTAGAAGTGTTTGAGTCTTGTAAATGAAGACTTTGGAGGATTAAATACCTTATATAGTGAGAGGGTTTAGGTTTATATATGTGGGAAGTGACCAACATATCCTTGGTTGAAAGTTGGAAATTCTACACCTGTAGGGGTATGACTCCGCCTTATGGTTCACATAACAATTGTGACCTAGGGTACAAGTGGTACCCTAACTAATATCCTAGGCTTATAATTGGTCAACTATACTGTTGTGGTTATGAATGGTCACCCTTTAGTCATAGCCATGGGTTCAACTCATGTCCCAATCGTGAGCTTGATCTGTGACCAAAATAGTCCACTCAATTTTAAGGTTTTACTCTATACAGTTGGGTAGCATATGAATTGTATGCATTGGTTACGACCAAGGAATGTCCTTGTTGTATGTAGGACACTACATTACCCTAACATACTAGGGGTATACTGTCCTAGTTCATATTATGGTTTCCTTTCTATGTTTTCACTATCTTTTAGATATTGGTTTTGGCTATTATCGAGGGCATATCCCAAAAGTTTTTTGACCTTTGTTTTTTTAGAGTCTTTATCTGATTAGTATGAACTTGGGTGGTTTGGTTGATCATTTTAGTGATGAATGGTTGTCCAATTATCGATGGTTGGTATAGACATATCATGAATTATCATTATTTTTACTATGCACTATCTTATTATATGTTCAAAATCCATGTAACATTTAAGTATGTTGTATTGGTTTGGTTACGCGAATGGGTGATCTCTGGTCCATGTGGGACTTGAGATACCTGTCATGGTTAGGCCTTGGTTTAGGTTGTGACACCAAAATACTTAGAAATTTCATCAACTCCTTTGTTCAACTAGAATTGAGAGTTTACATTATCTTTAATATTGTTATTTTCATTATCCGAGTCGGGGGCACGTCCTGATGCTTTAGTGATTTTAGTTTTGTTTAAAAGGCTTTATTGGATTACTGTAAACTTGCGCAGTGATGTTGGTTGGTTGTGTTTGTATAGTTATCATTTAATGGTTATAGACATGTTCCAAATTTTTTTAGCTCATCTTATGCTATCTTGTTATATGTTCAAAATTCATCCGATGTTGGGGTATTATGTTTTGTTGGTTACGTGCAGGGGTGGTCTCTGATCCTAGTTGGACTTGAGATACTCATCATGGACAAAACTTTGTTTGGGTCATGACAACCTACTTGGAGGCTTAACAATGCTCTCATGAACACTAAACTAGAGCTTTTCCCTTCTAAGAAGCTTTTGACTGTTGCTACTCTATCAAAATAGGAATCAACTTATTAAGATAGGAAGAATGAATGCATATATTGAATAAGCACTCTGATCCATAAATCTTGTAAAAAACTGCCCTATCACGAGCCAATTTCTCAGGCCATGAAGGTACCTACTATAACCCACCAGTAGGTAAGCCAATTTAAAATCTAGAACAACTAGAAATGAACTATCATGAGAAATCAAATAAAGTAGGGAAATTAAGAAGATAATGAGACTAATGTATATAAAGTAACCCAAGACCTGGTGAAGTTAGTACAAGAGCTTCTAATACATCAGGAGTATGACATGAAATATAAAATACATATAAGTACAAGACATCTCTGAAATATAGAATAAAGATAAGTCTTATCAATAGAAGGAAGAGTATGAATACTCTAAACATCAGGAGAACAACCTAAATCTCTGATCCGTAGCTGCTCTGGATGATGCATATTCAATAGCTTGAACTTGTACTATGATCTGCAGACTGTAGAACTGTAGTGTAAGTTACAAATATGTGGTGCTCAGTAGGCATCAACTGACTGAGCTCTAAAGATAGTATACACATAAATAACATATATAATGAAATATACGTTATAGTTAGTTATCCAATAAACTAGGCAAAATAATGATAAGGGAGAAACAAGGATAAACTATCCTATTCTAATAGTCTTCATGAACTAAAGTGCAATACTGTATATAACTAGAAAATAAAAAATGAGGAGTGAAGGAAGGATATATAGTAGTAATACAATGCCAAAGGATACATACACAATATGAATAGATAAGGAAAGAGAGATATTTATGATAATACCATATATATAGGGATAAACTCAAAGGTAATAACCAAAGGGATCCAACCTAACATCTCGAGGATCATAACAAAGTAGAGGAGCTAATACTTGTATAATCAAGCCTCTAACTAAAGTGTGATTAATCATGAGATAACCTATCAATAATATAACTAATCAGTAATAAAGAAAAGAGATAAAAAAATGTACCAATAATATCAGGTACCGATCAGTAATAATCCTACCATGAACAAACCACAACAATCAACAATATAGTAACCATCTAGTCTAGACAAACACTAAACTGACCAAGCCCTCATAAGCCTGGAAGGTGCAAGAAAGAACTCAACAAACAATCATAGCTACACCTATACAACCTTTCATAAGTGTAATACCCTAGGTCTTGGACACCAAAATTTCTTGATATTTACATTTACTGCTAAGACCACGACTCACATAATGAGTCTTAGTTACTTTCTATGAGTCGTATGATGCCACTAATAGTTTAACTATTAAGGCTTCCAAATATTTCTATCTTGATCACAACTAAGACCCCCATGAGTCGTAGGGTAAGGTCAAAAGTTAGGGTGAGGGAATCATGACCATAAAATTCTAGTGCCCAAAGTGTTCTACCTAAGTTACAAGTCATGATGATGACTTTTGATCAATCACCATAAGTCGTTACCTGACTCATAGTGACTGGGACATATACTTCTTACCCATTTTTATTAAGGGAATTATAGTCTTTTCCCCTTATCCCACTATTTCCCACGACTTAAAACTCCTATTTTGACCCTTTAAACATAAAAATCATCAAGTTATAAACTAATCTCTCCTCTCAAACTTCAAATTCAAGAAAGCTAGGGCTTCAAGGGCTTTTTTATCTAGGTGTCCATTAGTGGTCTTTTCTCCAAAATTCTTAGTTTATTCAGGCATGAATCTCTTCCCTAAATTATTTTTATATTAAACATGTGTTTCATTGATATCCATGTGGTTTTAATTTTTGGATTTTAAATGTGGGTTGATGGGTTTGGAATGGTTATCATATGAATTGATTTCCCCATGGTTTGAATTGGTTATTTTTATTTTATCTTATGGTTTTGAACTAAATAAAGGCATGGTCAGGGGAATTATAATGGGGAACATAGGTTTTCTTAAATTTGTTGGTTTAATGGTTTGGAATTGGATTTACCCTCAACCCAACTTGTCTAAATGGTTTTGAAACAAGGATACATGAATAAATGGACTCACTTTTGGAATGTTACATTGCATAATAGGCTATTAGAACTTAAAATGATTTTCTGAAAGCCTTAGTGGCCATGGATTGGTTTTAAATTGGAAACTCTGGAGTCAATTTATCTAATAGGATTTGGAATAGCATAATGGAATTGGATTGCAAACTTAAATTTGTTTGGTATGACAACCCTATTGGTAAATACCTAACTAATAGACTTCTTAGTTAATGGACGAGAATGTGTAAGTAGTTTTAATTTGGGATTAAAAAGAGTTGTGTAGCTCAACGTGTAAGGTGGAGGTCCCAAGGGGTCAAATATTAGAATCCATGTTTGCTAGCTTGGGGGTCTGTATGACCGTGTTCATATTACAAACTTTATATATCTTGAAATAGCTGGGGTCATTAATTTCTTAGCCTTCCCCTAGATTTTCTTAGTTTATGAGGCTAACACATGTTAGGACCCTTTCAGTGTGGGGAGCTAAACTCATATAGCCTGGGGTGCACTTTGCATGATTAGAGCTACACAGTCCAGTTTAATGATTTTAAAATTCATACTTAAACCTTGTTCCCTATCTCAACATCTTAAATATTCGTCTGTATATATGAATGTGTGCATATGGGTTTTGAATAGTTTTAGACAAATTTGATTATGGCATTATTTTATTCCTTTCCTGATTTACATGTTAACGCTCTTCCCACTAATTATTCTCGAATGCTTTATTATTTTATGATGTAGGGTCCTAGGGGTTCTTCAGTTATTTTAGGTAAAGTTAGGTGGTTTTGGTTCATCTATTGATCAACTTGAATTGTTGATCCTCCTTCTTTAAGAAGTCCTGTTACTTCTTGGTTTCATTATATTTTCTTAAACTATGACCTGTGGATTCGTTTTGGCTATAGTTTGGGGCATATACCCAATCTAGGTTGATGTTTGGTTTTGTTAGAGGCTTTTATGGATAAAGTATGGGTGGTTATTATTTATTGACTCTTAGCTCCAATTTAGTTATGAATATATGTTTTATATTATGTTTAGGTTTCTTTCGCGATAATATTAATGAAATATCTTGGGTTTTGACCCTTAGAAAGTTTCATAGAATTTTGTTCTATGGACCTAATACAACTCATGGGTACGAGTCATATATTAGGGTATGAGCAACTTAAGGAAACTTAAGGAGCAACTTAAGGATCTACTAAATACAGGGTTTATTTGTCATGGTAATTCTCCATAGGCTACACCGGTGTTGTTTGTGCGCAAGGAGGATGGTTCCCTACGGATGTGCGTTGACTACAGGTAGTTGAACAAGATGACAGTCAAGAAGAAGTATCCTTTTCCTTGGATAGATGACTTGTTTGACCAGTTATAAGTTGCCAGGTTTATCTCTAACATAGATCTTTGGTTTGAGTACCATCAGCTTAAGATTTGGGAGGAGGATATCCCTAAGATGGCTTTTCATACTCGGTATGGGCATTTTGCGTTCTTGGTGATGTCATTTGCATTGACTAATGCTCCGATAGTATTTATTGACTTGATGAATAGAGAGTTCAGGAAATATTTGGATCTCTTTATCATTGTGTTTATTGATGACATTCTGATTTATTCGAAGAGCAACGTGGATCATGTTAATCACCTCTGTGTTATGTTATGGACCATAATGGAACAACAGTTGTATTCAAAGTTCTCTAAGTATGAGTTTTGGTTGAATGCTATGACTTTCTGGGTCATATAATTTCTAGTGAAGGGATCATATTGGATTAGTAAAAGGTTGTTGCGGTGAAGGAGTGGCCTAGGCCTACGAATCCATCTGATATTCAGAGCTGCTTGGGTTTTGCTAGGTATTATAGGCAATTGTTGGAAAGTTTTTCTTCGATAGCTGCTCTTTTGACTAAGTTGACTCTAAAAAAGGTTAAGTTATATTAGTCGGGTTCTTGTGATGGCTATTTTGAGAAGTTACATGATAAGTTGACTTCTCCTCTAATCCTGAGTTTGTAAGAGGGCAATGATGGGCTTGTGGTTTATTATTATGCATATCGGGTAGGTCTTGGTGGTGTTTTGAGGAAGCATGGGAAGGTGATTGCCTATGGTTCCAGGAAGTTGAAGGTATATAAGAGGAATTATCCTACTTCTGATTTAAAGTTATTGGTGGTTATGTTTTCTTTAAAAATATGGTCGTATTATTTGTATGGTGTTCACATGGATATCTTTGATGTTCACAAGAGTCTTCAGTATATGTTCACTCAGAAAGAGCTAAATCTTAGGTAAAAGGTACGACTAGAGCTTCTCAAGGATTATGATATGAGTCTTCGCTACCACCCAGGCAAGGCTAATGTGGTTACTGATGCTCTTAGTAGGTTATCCATGGAGAGTTTGGCTCATTTGGAGGAAGGGAAGCGGGAATTGGTGAAGGATATTCACTGCTTGGTCAATCTTAGAGTTCACCTCTTAAACTCTAGGGATGGTAGTGTGATAGAAAAAGAAGTGGTTTGATCATATCTTGGTGCAGAGAGTAAGGAGAAGCAAGCATTGGATCAAATCTTGATGAAAATCAAGTGTGATGTTAGTGGTCAAAAGGTGGCAAAGTTTGAGATAAGTGGTGATGTTACTTTACGGTACCAAAAGTGGTTGTGTGTTCTTAATGT
Source organism: Capsicum annuum (assembly GCF_002878395.1). Lineage (NCBI taxonomy): Eukaryota > Viridiplantae > Streptophyta > Magnoliopsida > Solanales > Solanaceae > Capsicum > Capsicum annuum. The sequence continues at coordinate 124,374,917 of NC_061119.1, read as the reverse complement.
TGATGGGTTGTGACAAAGAATTTTGGCTATGGGGCATGAGTCATGCTATGTTGTTCATCATAGCTCGAGAAAGATGTATCATAATCTCAAGGAGATCTATTAGTAGAATGGTATGAAGAGGGATATGGTTGATTTCATGGCCAAGTGCATAATGCATCAACAGGTTAAGCTTAAACACCTGAGGCCTGGTGCGTCGTATCAAGAAGTAGAGTTTCCCAAATAGAAGATGGAGATGATCAATGTGGATTTTGTTGCAGTTCTTCCTTAGTCTCATAACTAATTTGATTTGATTTGGGATATCATGGATAGGAAGACTAAGTCTGTGCATGTTTTGCCAGGGCAGACTATATTTTTTATGGAGGATTATGAGAAGTTGTATCTTTAAGAGATTGTAAAGCTGCATGGGGTACCTGTCTAGATTATTTCTAATCATGGTATGCATTTCATGTCTCACTTATGGCGGTCTTTCTAGAAAGGGTTGGGGACTAAGGTTAGTTTGAGTACCATTTTTCATCCACAGTTTGAAGGGCAAGTAGAGAAAACTATTCGGACATTGGAGAATATGCTTTGGGCATATGTGATTGACAATAGTGGAAATTAGGTTGGAGTTTCCTTACAATAATAGATATCCTTCGATTACTGGTATGGCTCCTTTTGAGGTGTTATATGGTAGGAGGTATAGATCTCCTATTGGTTGGTTCGTTATTGGTGAGGCGAATATGTTTGACTCAGATTTGGTTTATCAAGCGATGGGGAAGGTCAAGGTGAATTGGGATAGGTTTATAGTTTCCCAAATTCTCCAAAAGTCCTATGCAGATGTTAAAGTAGAGACTTGGAGTTTGAGGTTGGGGATAAGGTGTTCCTCAAAGTGACTCCCACAAAAGGAGTAGTACATTTTGCAAGAAGGGGAAGCTTAATCACCGATTTATTGGTCCTTATGTGATTTTACAGTTAGTTAGCACTGTTGCTTATGAGTTGGAGTTTCCATCTATCTCAAGTGTAGTTAATCCAATCTTTCATGTTTCTATGTTGAGGAAGTGCATTAGTTATCCTTTTTTGGTTGTCCCTTTAGAAGGTTTGGGTATTTTGGATTCTCTTTCTTATAAGGAGGTCCTAGCTGAGATATTAGATAGGTAGGTTAATCGATTGTGGACCAAGGATATGGCTTTTGTTGAGTTTCTATGCTGGAACCATAAGGTGGAAGAAGCTACTTAGGAAGCGGAAGAGGACATAAAGTCCAAGTATCTGCATTTTTCTGCTCCAAGGATTCATGTGGAAGGTATGCGTCTTCAACACATATATATTTTTCTAAGATTGTTGAAGAAAAGATTAATATGTTTTCCTTTTTGTTTTCAAATTTTGTTGAAATGATGGTTAATAATGCAATATTTATGCGTATGGTTACCCCTACCTTGTACGTCATTCGGGGATGAATGTTCCTAGTGGGGGATAATAAAACATCCTAGGTTTTGATCCTTAGAAAATTTCCTAGAATTTCGTTCTCCAAACTTAATATGACTCATGGATATAAGCCGTATGTTGGGGTATAAGTAGTTAGGTCCTATCATATGCTGACCAGTGTTAGTTTGTGGGATTGCTTTGGTCACTGGAATGGGTTCGACTTAGGGGGTATGAGTCGTAGGGTTCGGTCTGAGTCATATCATGGACTCGTATGGTGGGCAGTGTTTGATTCTCCTTGTATTTATTCTTACAAGGATACACGAGGGTACGACCTCGTATGGGTCATTCATATCACTGTGATGGGTTTTTAAGGGACATAAGTGAGGGTATTTTGGAAATTTCCCTATTTACCCTAATTAAGTCACACGACTTTTAATAGACTTAGGAGGTTATTTACTCTATTATTCTATTCATAAACACTTAGAAACTATTCCAAACCACCTCATGATTCTCTCAAGAGCTTTTAGGGCAAGAAGGCTTGGATTTTATCTTAAGGATTGCTTTGGGGCTTGCTTTGGTGATTTTTTTCCATCAATTCTTCGTTATAAGGCATGATTCACTCCCTTCATTGTAATTTCAACTAAAGGCATGGTTTATATGATTGATTTCATGGTTTTACTATTTCATGATTATGGCTTTCAACTATTATTTGGGAGTTTTTATATTAAATTCTTGGTTATGGTTTCCTATGGTTTTAATTATGCTTTTGTATGAATGAATGGTGATTTTGGACAATTGGATTTCATGGTAATGGTTTAATGGTCTTTGGAATTGATTTTTGTTATAATATGCCCCTAATATGTTTGATAAAATGCTTATAAAGATATTTTTATTGCATTGACTTCTTTAAATGAAACTCTTGCATGTTTTAAACTTGGTAAAGGAATTATGCATAGTTTAAATTGTTTGAAAAGGCTAAAGGCTAAATAGTAAACTTGTGGAGAACATGGAAATTTTTAAGTGGTTTAATGTGGTATATGGAAGGGCACTTGAGAATCCCCTTAACCTAAATGATTTGGCTATGGATATTACTTGCAATTAAGGGGTGGTAAGACTATCCCACTAATATTGGACTTGGTTAATAAAATGGTAAATAGATTTGGTTGGTTATTTGGAAACGATTTAATTAGGCATTAATAGTGGGGTATGTAGCAAAGCCATGGAAGGTGGTGGTCCCAAGGGGACCAAAAACTGGAAACTCGTATTTGTCGATATGAGGATTGGTCTTAGTAGACTATGTGCATGGTGTCACACTATTGGGGGATGTACTAGTCATCCTATGGGATACTTCCCGGGTTATGCGGCTACGCACTTTGTAGCTCTTTCAGCGCTGAACCCATATCGCCCATGTGTAGTTTAGGACGACCAATCTAGACAACCAAGGTAAAGGTTTTAAATGCATGCTAAACCCAGTTTCCTTTTCCAGTACTTATATATGTATGGTTTTATGAATTATGGATGGTTTACTTGGTGTTATAATAGGTGTTATTTTATTCTTATCCTGAGATTAATGCTAGCGGTACTCATAAACTTGTCTATTAGAAGTTGTACACCCACGCTATGTAGGAACCGATCGATTGACTCCTCTTACCTAATGATTGACTTAGGGACAACTTTTTGACTAAAGTGGTGATCTTCCATCCTTTTGGAAGGCATCATGTCATGTTATGAACTTCTTTAGACACTTTTCTTTTATTTTTGAGATTGGTTTTGGCCATAGTTGGGGGTATGTCCTAACGGAATTTGCTTACTCTTTTGGATAAAGGCTTTGTGGTACTTCTGGGGGTTAGTATGAACGGGATCGGTATTGGTGTTTTCCTTGGCATTGGTATTGGTTTTGGGGCTTACACCCTTGGATGATATTGTTGGTTATTCCTTCCTATTATATTTTGGGATTGATTAAGTATATTATGTTTTGGTATTCTCTTTAGTTATGGTCTAGTTTATGGCCTATGGTTTGTTTTGGTATGGTTCGGCAGTTGGTGTGATATAGTTTGACTCGGTTGGGCCGATTTTGGTTGTGACCCTATCCCAGAGTCTTGATGAGAACATTTATGCTGTTTTGTTATATGTTCAAAATTCAGTCCATCAAAGGTTGGATTAGGTAGAGGGGTTAGGTAATAAGGGATGGTCCACTATCCTGATTGGACTTGGGATGCCCATTACGATAAGGCACGAGGTCGGGTCGGGTCAATTTATTTTGCTTAGGTGACTGGGCAAAAGGGGTGGTATCCAACCCTTGGTGTGCTTGAGATACCCATAGCGACTAGTCTCCGGGTTAGGTTTTGACACGCTTGGTATTCAAGCATATGTTCAGGGTCGTTGGGTGTTCATAAAGATTAATCGAGTAGAGTACCTTTTATAGATGTGTAGCATGCCATACTTATAAGGAAAAAACTATAAGGCATTTAGGAAGGTTTCCCTTTCTTGTGGTATATTTTGTGCTAAAGAGTTTGGTGTATTTAAATTCCTCTAATCTTTGACTTACTCGCATTTTACATCATGCCTCCCCAAAGATTTGATGCTCATAGAAACTCCTTTAGAACCCTTATCCTACCTGAGGATGATGTGAATGGAACTCACTATGTTTATGGAGTGAAATCTTAATATAAGTCCCTATTTCTGATTGTTCTGCCCTACCTGGAGTTACACCAATCCCTTTTATCCTCCTTGGGCTTCCAGGGCTAATGATACCCATGACCTGTTGCCTCAGGTTGATTGGTGCCCTCCTAGTCCCATTAGTTTAACTATGTTGGTTATGTTTCTCCTTCTTTTGAGGTCACTCAAGTTGACTAGTTTATGAGGTTGAATTCTTCGATCTTTATAAGCTCTAAGGTTGAGGAGGACACTCAATGGTTTGTTGATGAAATGAAGAAGATATTAAGGGTAATGCAAGCTACTGATTCTAAGGGGATGGAGTTTGCTGCATACCAGTTAAAGGATGTTCTTATTAATGGTATGAGGAATGGGAGAAGTTAAGAGTTGATAATGTGGATCCAGCCATATAAGAAAAATTTTTGGGTACCTTTCTTGATCATTTCTTTCCTTGGGATTTAAGGAAAGCTAAGGCTGAGGAGTTTATGAATGTGAAGCAAGGAAAGATGAGTGAAGGAGTAAGCTTTGAAATTTCAGCAGTTATCTCATTATTCTCCAGAGTTGATATCTGCTACAAGGGTGAAGATAAGGAAATTTGCTTCTGGGTTGTCCCGTGACTTAGTATTGGAGTGTAAGGCTGCTTTATTGTACAATGACATAGATATCTATGGATTGTGGTTTATATGCAACTGGTACAAGATGACAAAAAGAGACAGGCAAAGATGGGAGAGAGGTAGAACAAAAAGTTCAGGTATTTAGAGTAGGGTGGAGGTCAACAAACTAATGGGAAAGATGGTAGACAGTGAAGAAAAAAGAAGACTTGGGGAAATTCTAGTTCATAATCTTCAGCTTGTGCTCCTCATCCTAAGCTATTTGGTGATCGTCATTTTCATTCTAGTAGTGGCCGTAAGGTACAAGGTGCCCAATCTCAGCTAGTAGAACTTAGTCAGCCCTAAAATATCCTCCTTGCAGATTTTGTGGTTAGCTTCATCGTGGTTATTGTGATGTGGGAAGGAACTTATGCTTCAATTGTGGTAGGCTTGGACATATGTAAAGGAACTGTTCCAAACTAAGGTAGCAACTGCGTCTAATAAGGTTCTGGTCACCACTTCTTCGTCTTCTGTACCAAAGGGTGATACTTCTTGTAATGACATTTGTCAGAAATCATCTTTATGCTCTCACCACCCATCAAGAGTTTGAGGAATCTCCTGATGTTGTTACTAGTAAATTATAGCTTTTCTCTTAAGATATGTATTGTTTGCTTGATTTGGGGTCTCCATTTTCTTATGTGACCCCTTATGGGGCTGTGTATTTTGGTTTTGGTCTAAAAAGTATTTTTCACCCCTTTTCTATGTACTCGATGGGTGGTTTTATAGTTACTAGAAGGATCACTAGGGGCTGTGTGGTGTCTATCTTTCATAGAAAGACATTGGTGGATTTGTAGACTTGATATTGTAGATTTTAGTGTAATCTTAGGGATAGATTGATGCTTCATTATATTGAAGGACATGAAAGATTAGTTTCTAATTTCCTAATAAACCAATAATTGAATGGGAGGAAAGTTCCTTAATTCCTTAAGGGAGGTTTATCTCGTATCTTAGAGCCTAAATATTGATCTCTAAGGGGTGTCTATATCACCAAATTTGAGTTAAGGATTTTAGTTTTGAGGGCCTCTCTTTGTAGTCTGTCCCTATTTTTAATGAGTTTTTTAAAGTGTTTCCTGAAGATCTTCGTGACATTTCTCCTGATAGGGAAATAACCTTTGGGATTGATCTTCTACCAGATACATATTTTATCATTATTTCCCCTTATAGAATGGCTTTAACAAAATTAATAGAGCTAAAAGAGAAGTTAAAGGATCTCCTTGATAACGGCTTTATTTGTCCTAGTGTTTCTCATGGGGTTCTCCCGTGCTTTTCGTGCCCAAGAAAGATAGATATCTTTAGATGTGTATAGGTTATCGATAATTGAATAATGTTATAGTGGAGAATATGTACCCACTTCCTAGGATTAATGATCTCTTTGACAATCTTTAAGGTTCTAGATGCTTCTCTAAGATTGACCTTCATTTGGGTTATCATCAATTGAAGATTTGGGAAATTGGTTTTCCCAAGATTGCTTTTCAAACTTGGTATGGTCATTATGAATTCCTGGTTATGTCATTTGGGTTGAGGAATGCTCCGCCTACTTTTATAGATCTTATGAACCAAGTGTTTAGATAGTTTTGGATCTATTTGTGATTGTGTCTATTAATGATATCTTGGTGTATACTAAGAGTGAGAAGGATCATGCCAGTCACCTTCAAATTGAGTTACAAACTCTTAAGGATCAGAGGTTATATGCCAAAGTTTTTAAGTATGAGTTCTGATTAAATGTTGTGACTTTTCTTAGGCATGTTGTTTCTAGTGAGAAGATTAAGGTGGATCCACAAAAAGTGGAGGAAGTTATGAAATGTCCTAGACCCACGACTCCAACTGACATTCAAAGCTTCTTGGGCTTGGCTGGGTATTATAGGAGGTTTGTGGAAAGTTTTTTTTCTATTACTACTCTATTGACAAAGTTGACTAATAAAAAAGTAAAGTTCTTGTTGTCGGATGCTTGTGAGGGTAGTTTTGAAAAGTTAAAGGATATGTTGATTTTTACACTAGTTTTTATCATACCTGTATATTGTGATACGTCATATGTGGGACTAGGTTGTGTGTTGATGAAAATTGGTAAGGCGGTGGCCTATTCTTCTAGACAACTCAAGGTTCATGAAAGGAATTATCCGACTCATGATTTAGAGTTACTGGATGTGGTTTTTGCATTAAAGATCGGGCATTATTATCTGTATGGAGTGCATGTAGACATCTATTTAGACCATAAGAGCTTACAATACGTGTTCACTCAGAAGGAGTTGAATCTCAGGTAGAGCTGATGGCTTGAGTGGCTCAAGGATTATGACGTGAGTCTTCCCTACCATCTATGTAAAGCTAATGTTGTTTCTAGTGCTCTTAGTAGGATGTCCATGGGGAGCTTATCTCATGTGGATGTAGAGTAGCAAGGATTGGTGAAGGATATTCACCAGTTGGATAACTTAGGAGTTCATCCTTTTGACTTTGAGAATGGAGGGGTAATTATTCAAGAGGAGGTTAAGTTATCTTTTGGTGATAAGGTGAAAGAGAAATAGATTTTGGATCATATACTTATGCAGATTAAGGATGATATGGGTCAGCAAAAGGTTATAGCATTTGAGATTTAGGGAGATGGTATCTTAATGTACCAAGGTAGGTTGTACGTTCCTAAGATTGATGTGTTGTGGGAAAGGATTTTGGATGAGGCTCATGAGTCTAGGTATACAGTTCATCAGGGTTTGACAAAGATGTACCATTTCTTGAATGAAATCTATTGGTGGAGCAATATGAGAAGGATATGGAAAATTTTGTAGCCAATAGTATGGTCTGTCAGTAGGTGAAGGTTGAACACTTGAGGACTGATGGGATGTCTCAAGAGATAGAGTTGCCTGTGTGGAAGTGGGAGATTATCAACATGGATTTCTTTATGGGTCTTCTGCAGTCTCGCAATTAATATTATCTTATTTGGGTCATTATGGATAGGCTGATTAAGTATGCTCAGTTCTTGCTTGTGAGGACTAACTACTCCGGAGAGGATTATGCTAAGTTGTTTATTCAGGAGAATGTCAAGCTGCATGGAGCATCAATTTCCATTATTTCAGACAGAGGTATGCAATTCTCCTCTCATTTTTAGCGTCTATTTTTGAAAGGTTTAGGGACAAAGGTAAGCCTTAGCACTACTTTCCATCCTCAGACGGATGGACAAGTTGAACAAACTATTCAAACTTTAAAGGACATGTTAAGGGCTTATGTGATTGATTTTGGAGGTAGTTGGGTTGATTACTTTCCACTTATTGAGTTTATGTATTACAATAATTACCATTCGAGTATTCAGATTGCTTTTTTCTATGCTTTATATGGTAGGAGGTATTCGAGGTTGGTGAGACTAGGTTGTTTGGTCCTAATTTTGTTCACCAAACCATGGAAAGGGTAAAGGTGATTAGAGAAAGACTTAAGACTGCTCAGAGTCACCAAAAATCTTATGTGGATATGAGTCATAGGGAGTTGGAGTTCAAAGAAGGTGATTGAGTGTTCTTAGAAGTCTCTTCTTTGAAAGAAGTGATGAGGTTTGGGAAGAAAGGAAAGCTCAGTCCCCGCTATATTGGTCTGTATCAAATTTTGAGAAGAGTTGGGAATATTGCTTATAAGTTGGATTTACCCTCAAGTTTGGGTCCCACCAATTTGGTTTTCCATATGTCGATGTTGAAGAAGTGTGTGGGTGATCCTTTTTTAGTTGTCCCAGTGGAGGACATTGGTATTTTGGACTCATTGTCGTATGAGGAAGTCTGAATTGATATATTAGACCAGCAAGTTTGTAGGTTGAGGACTAAGTATATGACCTCATTGAAGGTTCTTTGTTGTAATCAAAAGGTGGTAGAAGCTACTTCGAAAGATGAAAAAGACATGAAGTCCAAATATTCAATCCTATTCCCCACGTTGGATGAAAATGATTGAGGAATGATTTAAAGTCTCTTTCTTGTGGCCTTTCAAATTTGTCACTTGGGCAGTTGTCCATTCTTTCTTGTTATTATGCTAAATGTCCTAACTCCTTATTAAGGGACAAATGATACTAGGGGGGGAGGGGTTTAATATAATGCCCCAAGTCTTGGACTACAAATTTTCTTGATTTTTCCATTTACTGCTCTGGACAAGACACATGACGATTCATAGTCATTCTCCATAAGTTGTATGATGCCGCTCATAGTCCAACCAGTAAGACTGCCTGATATTCTTATCTTGATCACGACTAAGACCCTACGATTCGTAGGGTTGGGTCACAAGTAATGGTGAGGGACTAGTGAACATAACAGTGCGGTGCCTGGAGTGTTCTACCGAGGCTACAAGTCAAGATGGTGACTCCTGATATGTCACCACGAGTCACTACCAGACCAGTATCGACTAGGCGCTCTATTTCCTGCCTAATTTTATTAAGGGCATTATGGTTTTTTCCTCTTATCCTACTATTTCCCATGACATAAAATCCCTCTTTCACCCTATTAGCATAAAATCATCAAGTCATAAACTACTCTCTTCTCTAAAACATCAAATTCAAGAAAAGCTAGGGTTTGAAGGGCTTGATTATCTAAGCTTTGATTGATTGTCCTTTCACTAAAATTCTTTGTGTATTAAGGTATGTATATCTTCCCTAAATAATTTAATTGATATCTATGTGGTTTATTTGCTAGATTTTGAATGGGTTGAGGGGTTTGGAGTGATTATCGTATGAATTGATTTCCCCATGGTTTGAATTGGTTATTTTTTTTATCTTGTGGTTTTGAGCTAAATAAATACATAGGTGGGGGAATTGGAATGGGGAACATGGGTTTCCCCAAAATTTATAGTTTAATTGTTTAGAATTTGCTTTACCCTCAACCCAACTTGGCTAATTGGTTTCAAAATATGGATACATGCATAATTGAACTCACTTTTGGAACCTTACATTGCATAAAAGGTAATGGAACTTAAAATGATTTTTGGAAGGCCTTATTGGCCATGGATTGGTTTTAAATTGGAAACTTTTGAGTCCATTTGGCCAATTGGTTTTGGAATGGCATAAAGGAATTAGCCTACAAGCCTAACTTTATTTGGTATGACAATACCAATGGTAAATGCCTAACTAAAAGACTCCTTGGTTAATAGATAGGAATGTGCAAGTGGTTTTAATTTGGGATTAAAGGAGGTCGTGTTGCTCGCCATGAAAGATGGAGGTCCCGGGGGGACCAATACTAGAAAACAATTTGTTGGTGTGGGGGTCTTTATGACCGCGTGCATAGTTCAAGCTTTATATATAATTTGGAATGGCTAGGGTCATGGATTCCCTGGCCCTTCCTTGAATTTTCCTGGTTCGTGTGGCTAACACACGTTCAAACTTTTTTAGATGGAGAATCTGAACCCATATAGCCTATGGGAGCCGTTGGGATGGTTAGAGATACACAATCCAGGTTAATGATTTAAAAATTCATGCTTAAACCTTGTTTGCTATCCTTACATCTTATATATTGTATATATGTATGTGTGGATATGGTTTTTAATGGTTTTGACTGATTTGATTATGGTATTATTTTATCCTTTCCCTGAGTTATATGTTAGTGCTCATCCCATTAACCATCCCTGGACATAATATCATTTCATGATGTAGGGTCCTAGGGGTTCTTTGGTTACTTTGTACAAAGTTTGGTGGTTTTGGTTCGTCCGTTGGTCATCTTGAAGTAGTGAGCCTCCTTCATTCGGAAGGCCTATTACTTCTTGATTTCATTATGTTGGATTAGACTATCACTTTTGGATTCCCTTTGGATATAGTCGGGGGCATGTTTGGATCTCCGTTGATTTTCGATTTTGTTAGAGGCTTTTGTGGACAAAGTGTGGGTGGTTATTGTTTATTGACTCATTGTTCCTACTGAGTTATCTATCTATCTTTCACATTATGTTTGGCTTTCTTCTACTGTAATATTTATTGTGTTCAGGTGACTAGGAAAAGGGGGTCTTCTCCTGCCCTTGGTGGTCTTGAGATACCCGCCACGACTAAGCCCGAGGTCAGGTCGTAAAAATAAAACCGATAAATATAAGAGCCATACAATTACACTAGTGATAGACAATGCATATGAATGAATGAATTCATATAAACCAATAGTAAACCATATATAATCCAAGTGCCAAATGTACCAAGTTTATACACCTCCTCTAGTTTAGTAGATCGCAAAGGAAGGACCTACGACGATCATCCATGTCTTGCACTATGCCTTACAGACGAAGGGACCCATACAGGATTTGACATATTTGTATACACTGCCAGGTTTTGATCTAGGACTTCCAATAACCATCATAATTAATCAACTCCATCTAGTACTAGAGATATATATAGTAAGTGCATAGAATCGAACCTAACAAAAAGAGTGTAAATTTGTAAATTCATTGTCCGAGATCAAGTCCGAAACTAATCGGTATAAAATCCTAGAAAGGGCTGAAATCTCCATTAAACAAAGTAAGTAGTAGTGGTAAAAAATTGGAATACAAATGGAATGGAACCAATCTCGGTCTTGTTTACAAGATATCACATTTAGTTACAAAAACTCATAAATTATAAAAGGTGGTATGATTTCTGTTGTAAAAGAATACATTTTAAAGTGAAAAAAGGGAATAACTCCCTTTAAAAATTATTAGTAAAATCAAGGATTTGGTTAGAATTTTAAAACTAAGTAAATGTAAATGGACCTAAAAGTATGTATGCCATCATTAGTTTCCAAACAATACAGCCATAGGCGTCTACATATCCATGACTATAACCACATCTTTTCTAAGGATAAAGTACTAACTTGGTATCCAATTGGTACTGCAACCATGGTCTCTGGTCCATAATATACAATTTTAAATAGTATTAACACTATAACCCAGAGATTAGGGTAAACAAGGGCATAAAGCTACTACAAGGGTCTAATCAGAAAATATCGCCCCAAATACTATGTCAACTGACAACTCTTATACTACAAGGTCGGTAATGTCAATCTATGCCTAAGCAAGCCCATATGCAAGGATAATAGGATTCTAAGGCCATATCAAGTAATATAGGCTAAAGTTCAGGTCACATTTCTATCCTAAATATCCTAAATAGAGTAAGTCATGCTATACTAGTCATAATTCCATACTATAATCATACTTAGCATGCAATTTATACAATATACAATTTTGTAGGTAAAAGTAGACTGAAGCCTACCTCAATGTTGAACTGCATTCTCAGATCATCCACAAATTGCTCGTCCTATCTCTATGATAAGAACAAAAATGACACCATATTATTAGAAGAGTAATCTACACATTAATAGGAGTAAAATGATACTCATATTGCTATATAAAGAACAGAGTCCAAATGGGTTAATAATAGGCCCATAGGGCCCGCTAATATAATCAAAAAATTAAATTTTTCACGAGGTACCATGAAGGACTAGGAATGTGTGCTCAAATGTTGAGCATTATTGGGGCATAATTCGGGGCTCGAATTAGCCTCGAAAGAAATGGAAAAAGTTGGAAAAATAAGAAATTGAATGGAGGAATTAGGATTGAAACTTAAACAAATTAGTAAGAAATGATCACCTCAAAACCCTCAACATATCCCCAACTTAAACTTATGACTTCCCACACTTCTCCAAGTTCTAGGGTTCAATAATGGCGGAATATGACAAAAAAATAGTGTAAAATCATAGAAGGGGAAAATATATACTTCCAAAGGGTTATACATTGTGAATGCGAGGCTCCACGGTGATAATTATGAAGCTTAAGAAAATAGGTCATCATGAATGTGAGGAACAAGCTACAAATGCAATGAGCAATCGAGGAAAACCATCGTGAACGTGATGGAGAATTCGTGAATGCGAAGTAGGAATTGAATCATGATGGATTGAACTTTTATTGAGAACACGATGGAAGACCTGCGATCGTGATAGTCAATAACTTGATCCTTCATGAACACAGTCAAATCCCCAAAAAATGCAAAGATGAAAGGTTCCCTGCACCATATGTTGAACATCAACATTATTCTATGTTCAAATAGACTCCAATTGGGTGTTTGGGATTTTTTTGGAACCCTATTTGCACAAATAAACTATGCTACAGTATCTAATTCAAAATTCGAGAGTCAACAAAACTATCAAAACTTTCATCCAAGTTCATTTTAATTAAATGTGATTCTTAGATCTTGTTCCATTTTAACCAGTTTATGTCCTATAGCTTAAAAAGCGTCTGAAAGCCTCAGAACCTAAACCAAGGCTCCCCCGGCCTAGAATAAGTGTTCCAAAGATGATATTACTATTAGAATTTCAATCCAAGGCTATTCACTAAGAGTTTTGGACCAAGAATAATTTCCTAACAATAAATGTTCCAAAATAGGAAAAAGAGCATAAAGACTAAATGAATTGTCTTAAAACTGAACCGACCATTCCAGCAAGTCATAAATAATATGTAACGACAATGAAAAGGCTCAAAATACAAAAATATATGGAAATCAATAAAATAACATGGATAATGGTTATAATATAAATTACTAAAAGGGCTATAATCCTTGAAAGTAATTGGATAGAAAGAGCCTAAAAGCTCAAAAGGATAAGGCATTGGGCCCACATGCTCTGAGAAAGATTCCCCAGATAACCTCTATGGCAAACCAATGTTTCTATGGGATTTTTCTAAAGGTATCCCTTTTTAAATAACTTTCTTACTTCACTTTACAAATAACTAAAAACTCAACCACAATAACCAACTATCCTCCAACAGAATTGAGAATGAGTGATGCACGCAAACCCAAAATACACCATATCGATATCACATTATCACTACTTGATTTAATAGTCATGATGGCACTTACATTATCCAGCTAAAGGTAAGCCAACCCGTAGCCTGAAGCTATAAGTAATGGGCTAACTTGGAGGAAAAATGACCAAAAAACCAGAAAAAAACAACTAAATACGTAAGTTAGCAATAAAACAGTCAACAACAATCATCCTAAGATTCAGTAATGTCATTACAAGAGCTACTACAATTAAACTGTAAGTACTGAATAGTCAAATGGAATCTGCCCAAAAATGAAAGAATAGACATGGTTAAATAGAAGGAAAAAGTAGAACTTCAACTCCTAGAGCTTTCACTACCTCAAAAATCAACTTAGCAATACGAGCGCTTACCCTATCTCCAAAATGAACTCAGTACTATCATTGAATTAACAGCAACTACTAATACTCGAATCTGCACCAAAAAGGTATAGAAGTGTAGTATGAGTACCAAACCACGATTACTTAGTAGGCATCATCGGTTGACTGATCAAAATCTTGATATAAAAATGATAAAATACAAGAAAAAATAAGCCATGTGAAGGAAAAAGAGGAAAACCTACAAATTAAACTCCATCACTGTTGTACATAAATAAATATCTAAACACTAGAATAGTATCATAGAGATCACACAACTATAACTACAAAATTGACCCATATAAGATTAGAAAGTAAATAACCCAATCTACGCCCCTATAAGATTAGAGGGTACAATCAAAAGAGAGTGAATAACTAAATAACCCCAATTTTGCAACTATTATGACATAACCAAGAATCCATCTACACCATATCATATCATAACTAACTCCAAATGTCAGACTAGGACCAAAACCTATATCATCATCGTCATATCATCTTCAATAGTATCATAATATCATTTGCCAGACTCAAACTGATACTCATAGTATTAATTTTATCATCAATTGTCAGACTTGGATCAAAACTTACAGTAAACAAAACTATAACCATATGTCATACCAATAAATGTTATAAGTAAACTATACTAATAAACGACTGGATTTTACTCAAAATTTGCATAAAATCGCAATACCAGACTAGCATACTCATTAAATATTCAATCTTATAAAAGTTCCAAAAGGATCACCAATAAGGGTACAGCATGCAAAAATAGGTCTACAAAAGTTAACACAAGTCTTGGCCTAGGGTGGGTCGAAGGAGCCCACTTCTAGTCTCTGAAATCCATTTTTAGGAAAATTCTACTCCAAACTAGGCTAAGGTATCTAAATTATTTTCTAGATGTTAAATAAGCCCTAACTAGCCCTCAGAAAGAAATTTATTGTAAAATATGAGCAACTACATCAATTATGATAACTCTCAACTTACACGTCAATTTAGTGCAAGGCGATCATTGTCAATATATTTATCCAACTTTAGAGTCGGGGTCAAATCCACAGGGAACAATATGAGGGGCGATTAAACATATTTGAAACTATAGCTACAAGTTGAATTCAAATAAATGATACGAAAAGATAAAATGGGGGTTTTTAATTTGTGAAATATGTCCTAATTAATTGTAATAGAGTTATTCCATCTGATGATTCATTTTGTAAGTAGTAATTCAATGATATTAAACAAACCAGAGTTATGGTTACCAAGATACTTTAATAATTAGGGTTGTGAATCACTTACGTGTTCTAATTAATAATTTTCATTGTAAGAGTAGTTGATTCCTATTATTTACCCATTAGTTTCTCAATTTGATTGGGTAATTTATTCCTCAATTCTCTCAAACTCAAAGGATATATTATTTATTCAACTATTTTCTCATGTAGATCAATCCTGCTAAGGCATTCATCATTAATCTAAGGTTTAGAGCCTTGAGAATTCATATAAATCCTTTCTTTTCCCAAAACATACTTTCCTTTCTAGACATGTGATGTTTAAGGGCTTACTCTTCAAGTTTGCAACCAAGAAAAGTTATTAAAGTGAAGAAAGGTTTATACAATGTCCATTACTAATAGAACTCAATTGGAATAACAACCTAAAATCTATTTTTCACATCAAGGCTCCCATAACCCTAGTTATGGAAGCTTAGCCTCACATTTCCATAGAAGAAATAGATATATTTAATGTCTATACATACCAACCCTCTAGTCTGACAAAACCTCTATACATCAAAATTAAGGATCTATTGGGAAAACCCCCCAACTGACTCAAATAGTACTGAAAGCCATAACAACAGAACGATATCACCAAAAATATAGACACAGTCCTTGAAGCATGAGGACTCATCACTGAGGGAACGTAGTTGAGGCACTTGAATAACACAAATGTGGCTGCGGATGAGTACCTGAACCTATATTATGAAAAAATGTAGCCCATAGGAAACTATGTGGGTCAGCACTTTGGAATGTACTGAGTGATGTTTTCCCCTATAGGAGTGGTTTTGGGTTCGAGTCCCATTTATCTCGGCACATTAGACCTGTTGTGTCCCTTGAGTGGTACATGATATTAATAGTCATTTTGGTACCGCCTATTCAGTATGTTGATGGTGATACTGTCGTTGCCATTGTTACCACTATATGAGGTTATTGATTTTAATTGATATTATTACTTGATGTTCTTACATGATGAATTTGATTCTTGTCGGGTGGTTGTATAGACTAGCGTTATCTAGTTACACTTTTATTTTCATGTGATATTATTTCGTGGCTTAAGTAGGTATAGCCTGATTTTATGCTATCTTTCCCCTAGCGAGGGGAGGTTGACTGTGTTCCCTCTTTGTTAGTCGTACTTGATTAATTTTGAGGGTGTATTATTGTATCGAAAGTAAGTTGACATTCCATGGTTCTTTGTCTTTTTGAGTCGATAATTAAGTTATGTTGCCCATTTTTGAGTTTGAGATTATTAGACTTGCCTCCTGGAATGTGAAATTTTTTTTTTGATATCCTTTCTGGGATAAACCATTTGTAAAATGGACCAATTTGAGGTTCTTTAACACCCCAAGACTACCCCTGGATGTCACACAGTTCTTAGGACCAAAATTTATCCCAAGCTAACCATTATCCTGGTATAAATCATTAGCAGCTATATAAGATACACTAATCTGAAATAAACAAGCAGAAAAGATGTCTTTGCTAGGTAGGTTCAATAAAAAAACTATATAAAATGATTACACTCTTGGTATATGTAATGCCCATATTTTTTCTTAGTTTGAAAATACTCTCAAGGATGTTAGAACTTTCTTTGAAATAAGAATTAATTATTATACATGTGGTATTTCCATAATTTTCACTTCCTATCACATGGAAAATTGAATAAGCTTTCTATCGATATATAATTCGGACAAATCCGACACCCAGGTGACGAGTTAGGTCCTTTTTGTGAAAAAGTGTTTTACCTGAGCCTTCAGTGTGTTGCGGAGATAGCTCAAATGGAAATTGTTAGATTCCAGTGTTGCTCTGTGATACTGGCACATTGTGTCAAACTTCTTGGTCATAGACAATGTGGCAACATGATAGCTTTGCGTCGCTCCACCGTGAAGTTTCCCAATTGTCAATTTCCAGTGACACAACGCGATAATGCCATGTCGCACCAAGGGCCCAATACAAGAAATTTTACTGAAAATTAAATTATGTGTCCAGGGTTAAAAGGGTCAATTTGCCTCCATATAAGCTTCCAAACATGGGATTTAGCTCTTATTCATCAAATATATTGATATTTTTCTCAAATAGTCTCAAGAACTCAAGCTAGAGTTTCCATAGAAGGTCTAATTTCAAGAAACTTTCACCATCAATCTTCACAAAATAACGAACTAAGGTATGCTTAGTTTTCATTCATGGAATCCTTTCATCCATGAAGTCCAAGAATCCCTTTTCTAAACTCAAGTTATGATTTTCTATATGTTTTCATATTTTGGCTGCTACTGTTCATGTTTGATAGATGTGAAATTGGATTCTACTCCATGATTGTTGATAGTTTCTATCTGGGTTTAATTACTTTTGCCATATATTCATGCAAACCTAATATTTAAACAATTGAATGATGAAATTTGAATTGAATAATGATGTTTACATGTGCCATGTCTGTCATATGCTTGATTAAATGCCTAGATGAAGGAATATTGTCTAACTAGCATGATATCATGAAATCCCCATGTATGCACAAGATCATGCCTATTACATGTTTGATGAAATGCTCCTATGAAGGTAGTATGTATTACGATGATAGTCAAGTCTTCAAGTAAATCATGTTATGTCAGTTTCCTTCTATCGAGTCCTGGGGGTACTTGTACCGGAAATATAAGCTTTGTGCCTAGATCCATGTCATGTTTTCACGATACTCTTAGTCAATCTATGAACAGTTAGACTACAGATAATCATATGACTCAGGAAAAATCTCCATGATCTCATGACTCAGTCAGTTGTCAGATATCAGTAGTATTCCGTCAGCCACAAAAATTCATTAACTCAATCCATGCTCAGTTCAGTTCAGTAAATCATGTTTAGTGTCCATTCAGATAGGAGTAGGAATAAGCACCGAGTGAACCCAAGAATAGGGACTCACCTATTATACAAGGGTTGATTCTTAGAAGCAATCCTTGCGTTCCAGAACTATGTAGCCAGCATCGGTTGAGATATCGTAGCCTGTTATATAAGGGTAGATAATGTGTCCTAACCTGATATGTGAGGGTTCCCATCATTCTCGCTAGAGTTACCTGTTATATGAGGGTTACTCATGTGTTGTCCTTACCTGTGGTGCGGTATTGACACCCTTCCAATCAGGGCATAGATTGGACCCCAACTCAGTAATTATAGCATATTTGGGGCATGTGGGTTCGATACTACTTCCCACAGTTTCATGTTACAGAATTAAGACTTTCAGATAAAGTCAATCAGTCTCAGTAATAGAACTCAGATAGTTCTTCAGATATCAGGACTGTCAGACACAGTCAACTCAGACATAGTATGGAACTTAGATAGTTCCATCAGATTAAGTACTATTAAACAAAGACATCCATGTTATTAGTTATATTCAGATACAGTTATTCATGTTATCAGATATATGTCATGTTATCAGTATCCAGACTTAGTAGTTATGCTACCACGGTATTAGTATCATGTTATCACGTTGTGAGTTATAGTTGCGTATTTATGTATGTATTCTCACATTCATGTTAGACAGTCAGATAGTATTGATCAAAAGTAGCCTACCTCACATATATACTAAGTACATTCCATTGCACTGACGTATTTGCCCTATGGTGCTTTCTTTTTATGTTACACCATAGGTTCAGAGACACGAGTTCCATTTCAGCAGTAGATTCCAGATTCAGCAGTCAGAGTAGAAGTGAGTCCCCATCCTTCAAGGACAAAATGATTTTTTTGCATCTCATTGATTAGCTTATTAGTTGGAGTGATTTGGGGATATGTCCCATCAACTCCTTATTAAGATTCTTCAGACAGCAGAGGCTTTCAGACTAGATGAAGAATAGATACAGCCTATTATGTTTGAGACTTCAGCTTTATTTTGGGTATTTTATTACCCCATACAGATGTTACATTAATCAGTAACATCTTATGCAGTTTCTACATTATTATGTTATCTTATGCAGTATATAGGTACAAATATCATTCATGGATTAGTTTGTGGTCCTTCGGGGTAACAGGCACCGTATAGCATTTTGGTTTGTCAAATTAGGTCGTTACAAACTTAGTATCAGGGCCTAAGGTTCAATAGAGTCCTAGGAAGTCAGAAAGCCACATCTAGTAGAGTCTTGTACATGGGTCTGTTGTGCGCCACATTTATATGCAAGAGGCTATGAGATGTTTTAAGAATAGTTTCCCTTCTTTCAGCATTCATGTCGTTCCTTTAGCATAATCATAAGTCAGTCTCTCAGTCTAATCCGCTTCGTCTTTTTATTTTAGAACATGTCTCCTAAGAGAAGAAATAAGTCATCCCCTCAGCCCAAAGAACCTTTGGGTGATCATGTTTGTCATACGGATTTCAGGACCACATTTACCACTCTTGCTCAATCAGTCGCTACTCATAATGAATGGCCAACAGTTATTCTAGCCATCCCAGTGGCTAACTCAACTGTAGAAAGGATTCAGGACTTCACCCGAATGAATCCTCCAACCTTTCTCCGGTCTACGGTAGATGAAGACCCTCAGGAATTCTTAGATCAAGTTCAAAAAGTAATAGATGCCATGGTGGTGACTACTGTTGCGAGTGCTAAGATAGCTACATACTAGTTGCAGGATGTGGATCATACTTGGTTCAAACAGTAGAAGTCTGAAAGATCAGATGATGTAGGTCCTATAGAGTGGGAGGACTTTGTCACTGCATTATTAGATAAATTCTTTCCCCAAGATCTTAGAAAAGCCGAGATGCTAGGGTTCATCAACCTCAAGCAGGGCAATATGATAGTGAAAGTGTATTCTTTTAAGTTTACTCAATTAGCCAGGTATGCCCCTCATGTGGTTGCAGACAGTAGACCCAAGATGAGTAAGTTCACTTTAGCGGTGAACTACAACGTGGTTAATAAGTGTAGATTCGCCATGCTAAATAGTGACATAAGCTTAGCTACACTTATGACCCATGCTTGCAGATAGAGGAACAGGCGATTAAGTAGAGGGAGAAATAAAATAAGAGTGCGAAGATAAGTAGTTTCAACTTTGCTCAGCCTAAGTCAAAAAGAGGAAACCATTCCCAGTTTCATCCTAAGTCATCAGTTCCAGCCCTCTCTATAGCCAGTGCTCCAGTTCCTAAGTTCAAAGAGGGGAAAAAAGATAGAGTGCCAAGATCTAAGACCCAAGGCAGTGTTAGTAGTGCCCGCACCTATCCTCTTTGCCAGATATACGTTAAGCACCATCAGGGCATGTATAGAGAAGCTAGTGGCATTTGTTTTACTTATGGAAAGCCAAGCCATAGAGTTAGAGACTGTCCGCAGCCAGGTTTTCAGGGTCAACAAAATCACTTCTCAGCTCAGTCTGGTCACCCAAATTAGCAGGGTGCCACTTCCAGTGCTACTAGCGGGCAACACCCAAATAGTCTCTATGCTCTTCAGACTCGACACAATCAGAAAAGTTATCCTGAAGTAGTTACTGGTACATTACAGATCTTTTATATGTATCTGTATGCTTTGCTATATCCAGGAGCTTCCTTGTCATTTGTTACTCCTTATATAGCATTTGATTTTAGAATCAGTCTTGAAATTCTAGCAAAGCCCTTTTTAGTCTCTACCCCAGTGGGTAAAACCATCATAGCCCAGCGGGTAGACTTAGTAGAATTAGAGATGAATGATTTTTAGTAGACTTATATGATAATTTAGAAAGTCACTTTAGTAGACTTAGTAGAATTAGAGATGAATGATTTTAATATCATTCTCAGCATGTATTAGCTTCATTCCTACTATGCCACAATCGACTGCAGAAATAGAATAGTTTAGATTTAGTTCTCGAATGAACCCGTCCTTGAGTGGAGGGTTAGTACTTCACTGTTCAAAAGTTAACTTGTTTCCTACCTTCAGTCAAGGAAAATGATATCTAAGGGATGTGTTTATCATCTAGTTCATGTTAGATATTCCAGTTCCAAGGCTCCCAGTGTTGAATCAGTCCCAGTAATGAATGAATATTCAGATGTCTTTCCCGAAGATCTTCCAGGAATTATTCTTCTTTCAGACACTTAGCCTATCTCTATTCCGCCATACATAATGGCACCAGTAGAAATCAGAGATTGAAAGATCAGTTTAAGGATATCTTAGATAAGGGAGTCATCAAACCCAGCGTTTCCCCGTGGGACGTACCAGTCTTATTCATGTGCAAGAAAGACGCTTCACTCAGAATTTATATAGATTACCGTTAACTCAATAAAGTCACGGTCAAGAATAAGTAATCTCTTTCCAAAATTGATGACTTGTTTGACCAACTTTAGGGTGCCAGTTATTTCTCTAAGATAAACCTCAGATCCAGCTATCATCATCTCAGAGTTAGAGAATATGACATCCCAAAGATAGCTTTTTGTGCACAGTATGATACTTCAAATTTCTAGTCATGTCATTTGTTCTTACTAATGACCAAGACGCTTTCATGGACTTGATGAACCGCAAGTTCAAATAGTACTTGGATATGTTCATCATAGTCTTCATAGATTATATTATGGTCTATTCCCATACTGAGTGTGATCATGCAGGCCATCTCAGGACCGTACTTCAGACTCTCAGAAATCATCAGTTATTCGCCAAATTCAGTAAGTGAGAATTTTGGCTAACATCAGTAGCATTCCTTGGCCATATTATTTCCAGTGATGGCATTTGAGTAGATCCTAAAAAGACCGAAGCGGTAAGGAACTGGCCTCTCCCTGTTTCTCCATCAGATATAAGGAGTTTCTTGGGTCTGGATGTCTATTACAGATGGTTTGTTGAGAGATTTTCTTTTATTACATTACCTATGTCCATATTGATGCAGAAGAAAGTCAAGTTTCAGTGGTTAGATCCATGCAAGAAGAGGTTTCAAGAATAAAAGACTCGACTCACTTTATCTCTAGTTCTAGTATTACCAGATGATTCAAAAAATTTTCTAGTATATTGTGATGCATCATGAGTCAGTTTAGGTTGTATCCTCATGTAGCATGGTAAGGTCATAGCTTACACCTCCTGACAACTTAAATCCCATGAGAGGAATTATCCTACTCATCACCATGAGTTAGCAACCGTAATCTTTGCCTTAAAGATTTGGAGGCATTATCTCTTCGAAGTTTATGTATATGTCTTCACAGATCAAAAGAGCCTTCAGTATGTCTTTTCTCAAAAAATTCTCAATCTTTATCAGAGAAGGTGGTTAGAGCT
Source organism: Capsicum annuum (assembly GCF_002878395.1). Taxonomy (NCBI): domain Eukaryota; kingdom Viridiplantae; phylum Streptophyta; class Magnoliopsida; order Solanales; family Solanaceae; genus Capsicum; species Capsicum annuum. The sequence continues at coordinate 124,352,625 of NC_061119.1, read as the reverse complement.
CTTGAAAGATTATGACATAAGTGTCCTTTATCATCTAGGCAAGGTAAATGTAGTGGCCGACGATCTTAGTAGACTCTCTATGGGTAGTGTTTCTCATGTTAATGATAGTAAGAAGAAGTTAGCTCAAGAAGTACACCAGCTTGCTAGACTAGGAATTCACTTAGACGACTCTTCAGAGGGCGGTGTATGTGTTTAGAGTAGTTTAGAATCATACCTAGTTTCCGAGGTGAAAGAAAAGCAAGCTATGGATCCTAGCCTTGTCAAGCTAAAAGAGTCAGTTCAGAATCAGAAAATAGAGGTTTTCTCCTAAGGGGGAGATGGCGTCCTTTGTTAACAGGGTCATCTCTGTGTTCCAGGCGTAGATGACATAAGGCAGTGAATTCTTGCAGAAGCGCATAGCGCACACTACTATATTTATCCAGGGGCCACTAAGATATACTATAACTTGCGGGAGATATATTGGTGGAGTGGGATGAAGAGAGATATTTTAGAGTTTGTGGCTAAGTGCTCTACATATCAGCAGGTTAAGATAGAGCATCAGAAGTCTAGTGGTCCTATGCAGGAGTTCACCATTCCTACTTGGAAGTGGGAAGAAGTGAACATTGAGTTCATTATGGTTTTTTCTCAAACTCGTCATTAGCATGATTCAGTTAGGGTCATAGTAGGCAGGATGAGCAAATCATCTCATTTTCTTCTAGTTCATACCTCTTATTCAGCCGAGGATTATGTTAAATTCTACATCAAGGTTTTGGTCAGATTGCACAGTATTCTGTTATCAATTATCTCAGACAGAGGTATCCAGTTCATCTCTCATTTCTAGAAAGCATTCCAAAAGGGTTTTTATACCCAAAATTCATCTTAGTATAACCTTTCACCCTCAGACTATTGGTCAAGCAGAAAGGACCATTCAAACTTTAGAAAATATTCTAAGGGCGTGTATAATTGATTTCAAGGGAAGTTGGGATGGCCACTTGATTTTGATTGAGTTTGCATACAACAACAACTATCATTTTAGTATTTAGATGGCTCTATTCAAAGCTCTCTATGGTTGGAGATGTAGATCTCCGATTGTTTGGTTCGAAGTTAGTGAGGCCTCAGTCATAGGGCCTGACTTAGTATTCGACGTATTAGAGAAAGTTCAGTTAATTAGAGAAAGACACCGGGCTTCTCAGAGCCGACAGAAGTCTTATGTAGACGTTCATAGAAAAGGTCTCGAGTTTGAGATTAGTGATCATGTCTACCTCAAGATCTTTCCTATGAAGGCAGTGAAAAGATTTGGCAAGAAGGGAAAGCTCAGTCCCCGATATGTCGGTCCTTTCAAGATTATCAGTCAATTCATCAAGGTAGCTTGTAAGCTCGAATTGCCTTTAGATCTAGCCTAAGTTCATCTAGTCTTTCATGTCTCTTTTCTCAAGAAGTGTATAGGTGACCTATTATTCGTAGTCCCTATTTAGAGTAATGATGTTCAGAATAGCCTCTTTTATGAATAGATTCCAGTTGAAATCTTAGACTATCAGACTCATAGATTAAGGAACAAAGAAGTCCCTTTGGTTAATGTTCTTTGGTGAAATCAGTCAGTCTAGGGAGATACTTGGGAAACAGAACCAAATATGTGTACGAAGTATCCTCACCTCTTCCCCGCCAACTCAGATCAAGCTCAAGGTAATAGCTCTCCTTAAGATTACTCAGTTTCATGATTAGTATGCATCACTAACTTAGTATACCATGATAATATTGTTATCAAGTACCACCGCATATTCAATCATGAATTCATGTATCAAATTAGTTATATATTTATGCATCAGACATGCATTCTCATTGTGAGAAAACTTAGTTCTTCAAAACTTTTAGTTGTGCATTTATCAACCAGTTACGCATGCATCAGATATGAATGTTCAGTATGTTGTGTTTAATTTGTCAAGCATGTCTGTCATGAGATCATGTTCCAGTTATTCATATTTACCTCATTTTTTTCCCCTCTCAGTCAGTCTAAATCGAGAACGAATGTTCTCAAGGGTAAGATATTGTAATGCTCGCACTTTTTCATAGCTTGAAAATCCTCTCAAGGATGTTAGAACTTGCTTTGAAATAAGAATTCATTCTTATACACGTGGTATTTCCATAATTTTCACTTATTATCACGTGAGAAATTCAATAAGCTTTCCATCAAGATATAATTCACCCAAATCCTACACCTAGCTGAAGAGTTAGGTCCTTTTTATGAGACAGTGTTTGACCTGAGCTTTCAATGCATCACGAAAATAGCTAAAATGGCAATTGTCAAATTTCAGTGTTGTTCTGCGATACTGGCACATCACGCAAAACTTTCAGGTCTTAGAAAAGGTGACAACGAAATAACTCCACATCGTGCCACCGTGCAGTTTCGCAATTGTCAATTTCCAGTGACACGACGCGATAACGCTGCGCCGCGTCAAGGGCCCAATTTGGGAAATTTTACTAAAAATTAAATTACATGTTCAGGGTTAAAAATGTCAATTTTCTCCCCCGATATAACCTTCCAAACACGGGATTTAGCCCTTATTCATTTAAAATATTGATGTTTCTCTCAAATACTCTCAAGAACTTTAGCTAGGGTTTTCATAGAAGGTCTAATTTCAAGAAGGTTTCGTCATCAATCTGCACAAAATCACGAACTAAGGTATGCATAGTGTTCATTCATGGACTCCTTTCATTCATGAAGTCCAAAAATCCCTTTTATAAACTCAAGTTATGGATTTTCTATATGTTTTCATATTTTGGCTGCTCATATTCATGTTTGATAGATGTGAAATTGGATTCTACTCTATGATTGTTGATAGTTTCTATGTGGGTTTAATTACTATAGCCACAGATTCATGCAATCCTAAGATTTAAAAGCTTGAATGATGAAATTAGAATTGAATAATGATGTTTACATGTACCATGCCTGTCTTATGTTTGGTTAAATGCCTAGATGAAGGAATATTGTCTAACGAGCATGATATCATGAAATCCCCATGTATGCACAAGATCATGCCTATTAAATGTTTGTTGAAATGCTCCTATGAAGGTAGTATGTATTATGATAATAGTCAAGTCTTCAAGTAAATCATGTTATGTCAGTTTCCTTTTATCGAGTCCTGGGGGTACTTGTACCCAAAATATTAGCTATGTGCCTGGATCCATGTCATATTTTCACGATACTCTCAGTCAAGCTATGAACTCTTAGACTTCAGATAGTCTTATGACTCAGGAAAAATCTCCCTAATCTCATGACACAGTAGTTGTCAGATTTCAATAGTATTTTGTTAGCGACAAAAATTCAGTAACTCAGTCCATGCTCAGTTTAGTTCAATAAATCATGTTCAGTATCCATTCAGATGGAAGTAGGAGTTAGCACCGAGTGAACACAAGGATGGGGACTCACCTATTATACGAGGTTGTAATTCTTAGAAGCGATCATTGCGTTCCAGAACTATGTAGCCAACATAGGTTAAGACATCGTAGCCTTCTATATGAGGGTAGATGAGGTGGCTTAACTTTTTATGTGAGGATTCCCACCATTATCTCTAGACTGAACTGTTATATGAGGGTTACCCACATGTTGTCCTTACTAATGGCACAGTATGACATCCTTCCAATCAGGGCATAGATTGGACCCTAGCTCAGCTATTATAGCATATTTAGGGCATGTCGGTTAGATACTATTTACCATAGTTTCAAGTTACAAAATCAGGACTGTCAGATACAGTCAATCAGTCTTAGTAATAGAACTCAGATAGTTTTTTAGATTTTAGGACAGTCAGTCACAGTCAACTCAGACATAGTATGGAACTCAGATAATTCCATCAGATTCAGGACTGTCAGATACAGTCACCCATGTTATTAGTTATATTCAAATATAGTCATTCATGTTATTAGTTATGTCATGTTATCAGTATACAGATTTAGTAGTCATGCTACTACGAAATCAGTATCATGTTATCACGTTGTCTATTATAGTTGCATATTTATATATGCATTCTCACGTTCATGTTAGACAGTCAGTTAGTATTAATCATGTATGCAAACCATGGCATATAGACTACCTCACATGTATACTCAGTATATTCCATTGTACTGCCACATTTGAGCTATAATGCATTCTTTTTATATTACACCATAGGTTAAGAGACACAAGTTCCAAATCAGCAGTAGATTACAGATTCAACAGTCAGAGTAGAAGTGTGTCCTCATCCTTCGAGGAAAAAATGACTTTTTTGTATCTCATTGATTAGCTTATTAGTTGGAGTTAGTTAGGGACATGTCCCATCAAATCCCTATTCAGATTCTTCAAACAGTAGAGGCTTTCAGACTAGATGTAGACTGGATATAAACTATCATGTTTTAGACTTCAGTTTTGTTTTGGGTATTCTATTACCTCACACAGATGTTACGTTATTCAGTTATGTTCATGATTGAACCTTATCGCCTTTTAGTGCATGATTCCGCATTATTATGTTATCTTATGTAGTATATAAGTACAGATATCAGTCATGGGTTATCTTGTGATCCTTTGAGATCATGAGCACCATGTAGAGTTCCGATTCAGCAAATCAGGTCATTACAATATACAGAACAAAACTGAAATTAAATACATCAACTACACTTACTGTCTATAAAGCCTCTACTAATATTGACTATAGGTAGTCGGGACATGACCCCCAGCTATCTCTAATCAATACAAATAAATATTAGAATAATACTAAAAACATAATTGACTTGCGACCTCGAATCAAAAGAACTCATCACCTAATGGTTAGGAGATTTGAATTTTCTGACTATGATGTTCTACAAATGGTACAAATATTATGAGGCAATGTAGAACATAGACATATATATGGATTGGAACTTCTGGAATATACTAAGTATGTGGGGGTTAATGCATAAGTAAAATAGTAACTCAATATGCTGGTAGGCTTTCAAATAATGCATGCTAAGTGTAAATGAATGACCTTGGGATTTAGTAAAACAAAAGGTGAAAAAGCATATACATGAGTAATGAAGCACAAAGATAACTTTGTGAGCCATAACACTTAGTTTCTAAAATCTTTGCTTTTACTCTTTTTCTTGGGAGGTTCTTCTAACCTACATAAACCATGTGAGCTATCATGGAGTCCAATATCTTACCCACGTTGGGGAGAAGTGTTCTACCTTTGTCATAGGAATAGAACCTTAACTTAAGTGATCACTATACTTAGCCCACTATGGGGACTTAAGCCTACGGTGGAACGTCTTTCTAGGGCATGCATCCTCAAATTCATACCTAACTTGGTGCTAAATACTTCTCCCGTGTTACTTATATGCTTATACTTTAGGAATTCCACCTTAAAATGGTATAAGGTTTTATTGCATGAAAACCAGTTATGCTTATCTTTCTATAAATAATAATTAGGATAAACAAATGTGGATTCCATATCTTATATTAAGATCAAAAGATCAATATTTACATTAAATCTGGGTATAAACTTACCAAAGGAGCTTAAGATCATAATGTTATTGAAATCTCAAAACTTGTACTTAGGACTTATAATATATTTACTTAAATTCTTAGAAATTTGTAACAAACTTCATACTCAATAATCATAATACGAATCTTATAAATCAAAACATGATCATAGGTAGTCTAGTTGTACTTAAAGCCTTTGAATCTCATGCTTTCTTGCATATAACTTGTAACACAATATCATGCTTAAAAAAACTCAATTGGAAATTTTTAGTCAATGTTCAAACTAAACTCATGTTACACAAATCATAAGAGAGAATCTCCAAGTCAAAACATAAATAAAGGAGAACATGTATGCACTTTAATACTTCAATCACATGATAATTTCATAAATTCAAAACACGATAATTTGGGTATGAACCCTAACTGAAAATCTTATAACTTTAACTTTGGAACAAGTTTTGGGAAAAAGGATGAAAGAATATCCTTGTTCATAAAACCCTACATACCTTAAGAAAATGTATTCTTGAAGAAAACTTTAAATTTAAACTTGAATTTCTTGGGGAAGAAAGCTTGAATTTCTTGATCATGAAAAGGGACTTGAATTTTGGTTGAGGACCCCTAGTCGTGATGTTCTTGATATTTTGGAATTTGAATCTTGAAACTTTGGAGATGATCTTGAGAACAAATTTTAATCTTGTTCTTGAGAAAGGAATAAGTAGTTTTTATTGTTTAATCGATGGAAAATAGAGTCAAAGTAATGCCTCTTGGTGGTTAAACATATTGGATTGGGAGTTATAAGAGGGTAAAAGACTAAAAAGCCCTAAAACTAAACTTTACAGACAATACCCAGCAGTCCTTACAGGTCTATCACATGACTCGTATGCTCTGGGTACAAGTTAGACTTGGCAACCCATATGATGGACAGTGCATGATACAGCTTGTCAGGCCTTCAGTATTTCAGCCATGACTATTCACCCGATGTCAGATTAAGGCATATATAGTATCTTTGGAAAGCTAATACAGTTGTCTATCTGTCGATAGGTATTGAGATTATAAATTCTTAGTCTAACAAAAGTTATGATCGTTTGATGATTACTATAGTTATGCACATACAAAGAATTTTATTACTAAGAGAGGTTTTGACTTGTTCATGAGCTACGAGCTATTCGACGACTTAATATATGTCACAGTTACTTATAAATCTAACAAAACATAAGGATTAATTCTTGGATTATCTACTGGTAAAGGTACGAGTCAGATCTGATCTTACGACTCGTAACATATCTATAGAGCTTGTAGCTACTACTCGTAAGCCAGATAGAACTTAGGGAACCTATACTGCTGACAATACGACTTATCTTCACATGAATCGTACCTTGCTTGATAAATTCTAGGGCCAAATTATATCTTGAATAGAACTCAAAATCATCCCACACTGACATGGGTATGACTTACTACATATGACTTGTAAGAGTCTTTTTGATTTGAGGGATGTGTCATAAGTTGTCCAGAGACCAGGAAAAATATGAGGTGTTACAATATCTCGCCCTTGGGTACATTCTCCTCGAATGAGACTGGTTAGATTGAGAATCCTGAGGCAAATGAGATCATATATTAAACATGCATGAAATGGGGTCATGATTAAATAATTGAGCCTCAAACATGATGCATGAACTGAATTAAATTTACAACTTGCATGTGAAAGAATTACCTCATGAATAGGAATGATGGAAAACTATAGGAACTTGTCTATCTGACTACTAAACTAGATTACTAGCTATACGGACCGAATTTTACTGAAATCTTATACGCAACTAGAGTATTTCTTCAACACTTTTATAAATAAAGTTCTAAAAACATTATGGAGCAAAGAATCTTGGGAATTATCCGAATAAGATATCTGAATAAGAAATCTCCACATGGATATAATTCTGTAACATGGAAAATAGGACTATGAAACATAAGCTAGAATTGTTGTTCCTTAGACAATGCAATTGTTGACTTTCAAGCTTAGCCAGACTTCTCAAATACTCTCCCAACTATACTCTTTCTCTTAAATACTGCACTTTACTTGAGGCTACTTATAATCTTCAAATGGGCATTGGTGACTATGTTTACTGAAGTTTGAGCCAAACTGAATTCTCTCACTATGTTCAATCCTACAAGAATCTACCAAGTGCACACATACCACTGTAATACTAGTTTGAATCTTCAATTCAATACCCCCCTACGTTTTCACGTCATCCATCTCAAGAATAATTCCTCTTATCACTTCAAAAACTAAATTCAATCTCTTACTAAGAATTCACTAATGCATAATGTATTTATCGATATACATACAAACATCACATTTAATCCTACCTTCATATCCACATATGAACTTATAAATAAACACTACAACAAGAATCTTTCTCATATTCTCTAAACCTATATCATTAATGAATTCCGTGCACTACCCCAAGAAAACTCACATAGAATTCTCAACTAACCATGACATATATAAAGAGCTTAACCCCAATCTTCCTTCAACCTCATGGACTTATATTAAACAAGCATACTACAATATTTACCCAACATGTAACATTTACTCTCTCCCATCTAAACAATTACTCATCACCATTATCTTTTCATAAGAGGAGGATACTGAAAGGCTAGAACATTAGAACCTAAAACATAAAAGGATACTATGAATAACTTGACACTTTACTAAGGCCTGAGGAATAGAGTATCAACATCATAGATTCATCAAGGAGATCTAAACTGAGGGCATAAATGACATAATCAGAATTTTGATGATCATTAGGATTGCACCATAAGTTATGGAGACTGAGCAAATTATAAAACATGAGTACATGACTCATGAGCTGCATGACCTAAGTTTGGAGTTCATAAATTCATAGAATATGATTCCTTCTACTAAGTGAATTGGAACTCCTATACTAAGAACTGGAAGTGTACATGATTCTATAGAAAGTACATAAATAAGAGCTATGATCATAGAGCTTACATGTAAGGCATAAGTAGATATTATGATGATTGTTGTATAAAAGTTTCACTGATATAAGAATTGGTCGGTCACGTTTCACTCTAGTGTTGTTTTGCAACACACTGGCATCACTTCTAGAATCTGAGAATTTGACTTGGTTCCTTATTCTATCACCTCCCCTTTAGCTTTAAGTCATCATTCTATGTCTGTGAAACCCTTTACTAAACTCTAAAATGGACTACAATCAATATACTCTAGAGTCTGAGGTATAGAAATACATGTAAATCATAAACTTACCCCGAAAGACTACACCAGAAAGTGTAAAACCCACTCCTAATATTTCTTTCTAAGATGCAACTCTATCTTTTTACAACCCCAATAGTCATCATATATTAACTTGAACACGTACTAACTTAGAATCTTCTTGAGTATTACCATACCTACATTTCACACAATCTAAAGCTTCAACTTTTATTTCTATTAGCTCAAAAATCAAAGATTCAAACTTAGATTCTAAAATTTAATGTGTCTGTCCAAAACCTTTAATAAAATATAATACTTCTGTCATAGCCTACTGATATCACATCTCTAAACTTATATTTTTCTCTAAACGATGAGAGTCAAAATTAGACCAAAAGGCTCAACATCATCAATCAATCGATCCTTAACTAAGCTAATAAGAACATCATATACTATATAACAAGCCCTCTTCCCATTTATTAACTCAAGGGTAATACTAACCATGAAAAATATTTAATAATCTTAGAAAATAGTGAAAACCCATATCACCTTGGGCATACCTCTACATCATACCTAATTGCGCATACAAGAACTTAAACTCTTGTATACATTATTCAAGCCTTCTAGATCACTTCCATATAACTAGCATCACTAACTAAGGAATCAATACTTCCACGTTGATGATCATGTACTGTTCAAACTTAATATCTACTTCTAGACATTATTAACCACCTAACCTTATATACCATTCCCATTTATAAGATACAAAATAAAATATCAAGAAACACCAGTATACTAAAACCTCATAATAACAACAATTGATAATGATTGTATGGCCTATCTTATCATATTCTATTAACACATCCTGCCTCTATGAATCACTACCATTCACCCATCTATAAACATAAATTTCTTTCATGGCTCTATAGGTTTTAACTAAACTCCTTGCAACCTCAAGAGAAACCTAAATTCACAATACTTAACCATCAAATACTTTCATTAATTACCTATATTTTTCTAACACAATAACTACCATCAATAACTCTTTTCCTACTTCAAGAAAACAATAATTCACCTTACCTAATAACTCCTTCTTTACCTTCTACTAAACTAACACATGAGGGTATATCACCTTACTACTAACTCAATTTTATGCAAAAGTTCATCTATATACATTCAATCAATCGCCATTACCACCTATATTTTCACTACACTTTTAAATCTATACTTCCAACTATAAGAAGGTTCTACCACTTATGAATCATAACACTAAAAGGCATAACATCACTTAAAGGCAAACTCTATTTAACATTTTGGGTTCATACTCTCTTATTTCATAAGCACTATCTATATTGAAGGGTTAGCGAGGAATTTGAATACATATCTTATTCTATCTAAACTAAATAACTCAATTGGATAAGGATATAAGCTTTCAACTTAAGGAACTTGTAACACCCTAGTGAGCTCTTCTCAAGCCCCTTGTGAGACTTCTAAAGTTATAAATAGTAAATTTAAGAGCATCATCTTCAAAGGAATTGAACTCTAGTACTCATGTTATCTCAGAAAGTCATAGATAGATAATTATAGAGTAACACATGAATCGACCGGAGTTTCTTAAAGAACAAATTTACTGTACGATTAAGAGTATAAAAGAAAGGGAACTCTTCTTAAATGCCCTGTAGTTTCTCGAAGATAAGTACTGATATGTCTGTACTATTCTGAAAGAATCTACTAGATACGGCTTCATAGGCACCCTATACACTTGAAACTTATGCTCTAATACCAAGTTTGTAAGGCCTTGAGACTATCCCTTAGACGTCATACAATGCTTAGGACCACAAGTTATCCCAAGCAAACCCTGATACTGGCATAACTCATGAGCAATAAAATAAGATATATTAAGTTAAATAAATAAGCAGAGAGATATATTTACTAAGTAGGTTCAATACAAAATTGTATAACACAATTACAACTCTGATTATACAAAATAAAACTAAAATTAAATACATCAACTATACTGACTATCTATGAATCCTCTACTAATAATTACTATAGGTAGCTGGGACATGACCTATAGCTACCACTAATCAATAAAACTCAATATAATAATGATATTAAAACTATAGTTGAATCAAGTCCTCAAATCAAAAGAACTCATCACCCGCTGATTGAAAGCTGTGAATTGCCTAAATATAATATCCTACAACTGTTACCTAAATTATGAGACAATATAGAACTTAGACATATATGTGGATTAGTACTTCTTGAATGTACTGAGTATGTGAGGGTGAATGTATATTTAAAAAATAACACTTAGTTTCTTAAAGCTTTGATTCTACACTTTTTTTGGGAGGTTCTTCTAACCGACATAAACCATGTGAGCTATAATGCAATCCAATGTCTTAACCACATTGGCAAAAGTTTTTCTACCCTTGCAATCAGAATAGAACCTTAACTTAAGTGATAACTATACTTAGCCCACAATGAGCACTTAAACCTACGATGGCACATAGTTCTAGAACATGTGACCTCGGACTCATACCCAACTCGGTGCTAAATACTACTCCTATGTCACTTATATGCTCATACTTTAGGAATTCAACCTTAAAATGGCATAAGTGTTTATAGCAGTAAAATGAGTTATGTTTCTCTTTCTTTATAACATAATCAAGATAAACAAATGTGGATTGCATATGTTATCTTAAGATTGAAAAATCCATTTTTACTTTAAATATTGGTATAAAGTTACCAAAGGATCTTAAGAGTATAATCTTATTGAAATATCAAAACTTGTACTTAGGACTTGTAATATATATATATATACTTAAATTCTTAGAAATTTGAAACAAACTTCATGCTCGATAATCCTATTGAAATACTTCAATAATTTCAATCAAGATAATGAAATCCAAATCATAATATGAATCTTATAAATTAAAACACAAGCATATGCAGTCTATATGCAATTAAAGCCTTTGAATCTTATGCTTTCTTGCATATAACTTGTATCACAATATCGTGCTTACAAAAACACAATTCAAAATCTTTAGTTAATGTTCAAACAAAACTAATGATATACAAATCATAATAGAGAATCTTCAAGTCAAAACATATATAAATGAAAACATATATGCACTTTAATACTTCAATCACATGATAATTTGATCAATTGAAAACAATTTAATTTGGGTATGAACCATAATTAAAAATCTTATAACTTTAACTTTAAAATATGTTTTGGGTACAAAGATGAATGAATATCCTTTTTCATAAAACCCCACATACCTTAATTAAATAGATTCTTGAAGAAATATTGAAATTGAAACTTGAATTTCTTGTTGAAGAAAGCTTGACATTCTTGTTCATGAAAAGAGAGGCTTGAATTTTGCGTGAGGAACCCTAATCTTGATTTTCTTAATATTCTTGAATTTTAATCTTGAAACTTGGGAGATGATCTAGAGAAGAATTATTAATCTTGTTCTTGAGAGTGTAATGAGGAGTTCATGTTGTTTAATCGATGGAAAATAAAGGTAAAGAAATGCCTCTTGGGGATTAAATATCATGGATTGGGAGTTATAAGAATTTAAAAAACTAACAATCCCTTAATCTAAAATTTACAAACAATTCTTAATAGTCCTTATGGGTCTACCATAAGACTCATATGGTTTGGGTACGAGTTAGACTTGGTAATTCGTATGCTGGATAGTGTGTGATACAGCTTGATAGTGCTTCAGTATTTTTGCATAACTTTTCACCCCAATGTCAGATTAAGGCAAAATTTATATTATTGGAAATCTAATTCAATTATATATATATTGGTGGGTACTAAGATAAAAAATTCTTAGTATAACAAATGTATGATCATTTGAAGATGACTCTAGTTATGTACATCCTAAGAATTTAATCGCTAATGGATGTTTTGACTTATTCATAGGCTACGGGCTATTTCAGAAATTAATATGTGTCTAAGTAACTTATAAATCTATCATAAAATAAGGATTGATTCTTGGATTATGTACTGGTCAGGGTACGAGTCATATCTTATGACTCGTAACATGTTTATACGACTTGTAACATCTACTTGTAAGCTACACAGAACTTAAGGAACCTATACTTTCGACAATATGACTTATCTTCATATGAACCATACCTTACTTGATGACTTCTAGGGTGAACTTGTAACTTGAACAGAACTCAAAATTATCGCACACTGGCATGGGTACGACTTGCTTTATACTACTCGTAAGACTCTTTATGATTTGAGGGATGAGTTGTAATCTATCCAAAGACTAAGAAAATACGAGGAGTTACAGGTTCATTCTTTGTTTGTGGATATTTCTTCATCTGATAATGATTTTCATATTTGATATTAAGAAGTCTTGGATTTATCTCGTAGGTATGTTGGGTTCATTCCCTCGTGATGGGTTACCTTGTTGTTTTGTGGAGATTGGGTACTCCTTTATCATTGTGATATGGTTTTGTCTAGTAGAGTTGGAAAGTTAGAGGTAGGTGGCCTTTCCTAGGATCATTTCTTAAGTTGGCAAATTAGAAACTCTTTAGCTCAAGTTGTTGGTACTCTGGTTGTGGTCTTAACCTTGACCTTGGATTTGAGATTGCTATTTTTTCTTTGATAATTTTTTCTGTGGTGGATTAAGAAAATCCCTATTTTAGCATTTGCTCTTCCTAGTGAGGCCTGGTGGAGTAATTCTCCTTAATGATACGATCTTGTGGCTATTTCCTTGCCTAGATGAAGTATTGGATTAGTTAGTTCTATCGTAGGTTGCATTTCATTTATTTTCTAAAGTTTTAGCCTTCATTGGTATGGTTTTCATCCTTGAGAAGTTTTGAGTATGTGTGAATAGTTCATGCCCTCCAACAAATATGGAGTGGATTATTTGCATTTTAAGTTTTTGATTTTTCCTTTAGCATGATTCTTATTTTGTGGCTATGTTTCATTCCCTCCAGCTAATATATAGGTGGTTGCTTATGTTATTAGTAAGCAGTTATCTCTATAGGTGATTTTACTCTCAGCTATTTCTTGGTCGTGGCTTGGTAAGTTTATCACAAACATGTCAAATTTTGGATACTAGCATCGATTTGAGATAGTTGACATTGATATAGCCTTATTAGCCTAGTTTTGGATTTTGACTCCTTGGAATGGGGATTTACAAGTATGATAGATTTGGAGCATTAATGCCTACCTGTTTTTAGTTTTGATTTACATATTTGAGATTGAGTGGTTCAGCCTTTGTATTGAGATTTTAGCTTGGTGTTGTAGTGCTTGTGTGTATCTTTTGTTGAAGACTTGTCCTTATTCATATTTCATTCATAGGCTTATTGAACCTACTCCGTGGTTACCTATTCGGTTTTTTAGACTTCAGTTGGATTATAGTAGATAAGTGTTCAGATGATAGCCTATGGGCTCCGTATTGGTGATTTTAGTTTTCACCTCAAGTTTCAATTTTTTTTACGAATTTTGGATGATTTACTTAATGGAAATAATATTCTTCAGTTCGATCAAACATGGCTTCATTTTCGGTGGATGAAATATCCTGGAGTGGAATATTTGGTGATGAGAAGTTATTCCTTGGATTTTGAGATTTTAGTTTGATTTTATCCAGACTGATCACAACCTTGGCATGGATTGGATTCCTTGATTATCTCTATTTGTATGCCCATATAGACACTTATGAGCTTATTCTCATGTTTCCCTTATAGACTTTCAATGGATCAACTTTAGTTCTTTGAGTTCTCCATGATGAGTCTGAATGGACGAGACTCAAGTGATTTTCCTCCTTGCTTGGAGTAGATAGCAGGTAAAAAAAGGTTAAGGAAGGTTATTTTTGGATTTTGAGTAATTTTTATGACTCATATATAGGTTTCCTTTTTGCTTGGATGAGCCATTGTAGATTTATATTGATATAGAGGTAGTATCAGTGTGTTGTGGTTCAATCTATGCTCATCAATCTTTTTGGTTTAGTTGGAGGCTAGTTAGTAGTCAAAGTTGAGTTTTGGCTATTTTTGGAGTAGAATGAGAGTGTTGGTTGAAAAAAAGATACTTGAGGTGAAATCCCATAGAAGTATTTTTTTTCTGTGGAGGTTATATGGGATGTCATTCTTGGAGCATGCAGGCCCAGTCCCTCATCTTTTCAAAGCTTTTGAGATTTCTTATAGCCATTAATTTTTGGGATGAAAGACCTTTTAGTAGTGGATTTTGTAATGACCCTTTAGGTTATTTTCTATATTTATGCTTATATTCAGCATTTCAGCTTCTTTATAGCTGCCCAAAGTTATTTTAAACTTGTTGGAACCAAAGGTTCAGTTACCGTGTAGTTTATTTTATTTTTAGATCAATTCCCTTTTTAGAAGTCTACATTATTTCCAAATGGCCATCAGGCAGAAACATCAATGAAATAATCTCAGATGAAAATTCTGACTGTGCCACCAGATTCAAAATATCAATTTTATTCTAAGTAGCCTTTTAGTTTGGGTCCCAATGCACCCGAGCTCATTTTGACCTATTGGTCAAAAAGTTGAAAATTAGAAAGAATGGGTGTGGAACCCACATTTGGTCAAAATAACCTCGGATTAAAAATCTAACTTCTCTATTGCATCCAAAACGTCTATTTTAGGCAAGGAAGACCCTTGTTCAGGTCCCAAGACTTCCAAACTTATTTTGGGCTATTGAGCAGATTTTATTAAAAGTGATGAAACTATAGGTGTGGTCCTCACTTATTGCCTAAACGATCTCTGATGAAAGATTTCATGATTCTAATAGATTTGAAATGAGGTTTACACTCAAAATTTACTATTATATCATGTTCTTTGGATTCCAGATGAGTTCCGAGGTTTAAGAACTTATTTTTGAGTTTGATGTCATCTGGTGCAACCGCGATCATGGCCAAGCGTGTATAATTGTGAGTAGAGTTTAATGGCCCATAGGGCCCTGATTGTGATATCTGAGTACCTATTGTAGATATATAAAGGCCTCAAGATGTATTTGGGGCATTTCCCCTTGACCATTTAGTCTTAGAAACCACAAAATAAGTGTAATTACTCAAAATTGGTCATGTTGGGGAGGGGGGGTGACTTGGGATCTTAATTATCATCCTAAATCACAATTATCTTCAAGATTAAGGTAATAATTTCTTGAATTGATGCTTGAATTTCTTAGTTTGGACCTAAAGCCCCAATTTAGTTTTTGGCTTGATTTTAGCCCAAAGTATGCTTAGTTTTCACCAATTCTTTGAGGGTTATGATTCCTTATTCATATTTGAATATTCGGTTGGTCTCAAAAAATAATTTTCCATATATGGGACCTACTTGATTTTTTGGAGTCATTTTTGGGCCTGAAGTACAATAGTGAAATATGGGTATCATTACAGTTGCATTGATGTGTAGATTATAGTTTTGATTGTGTGATGAAATTTTGAGAATTATAAAGTTAAGATGAGCATGCGGTGCATGAAGCAAGCTTTTTCAATTCAGCCTTGAGGTAGGTTTTTGTCTACTTTTCTTCATAAATGATGTGGGATATATGTTGCATGTGAATATGGATATTAGGCTTTATTATGAGTAGGATAACATGTCCTTGATTGTTGATATTTTAGGGAATAAATGAGGGTTTTGGACCCATAAGATGGCATGTTTATAACCCTTTGTATCCTACTATCTTTCCTATTTTGTTTAGATTAGTTATAGCATGGATATGATATAATGCTTTATTTGGAATATGGTTTTAGCATTTGAAGCATGGTCAAAGTTTCTATCTTAGGCTTGAATATGTCTTATTTTACATCTAGAGGATAAATTAGATGGCTTAGCCTAGTTTGGGGCATAGTATGCCTAATTATTAAAATTGTGGGTTAGAAGTGTGATTATTTAGCCCACTTAGGACTATGCTTATGTTAATTCTTATAGGCGTAGTGCTGATGTTAGACATATATTAGGCTAGTAAACCTTAGAAAAAGGTTGCTTCATAACTTGGTAGCTTGTATTGATATTTTCGGATTGTGGCTTGTGGAAGTGATATTGGGTATTGAGAGATGAAATTCCTCATAGATACATTATATAGCCTATAATGATGCTATTTCCTCTTAGACTTGATGATTGGCTTATAGAGATACTATTTTCTCTTAAACTTGATGATTGGCCTATAGAGTTTCTATTTTCTTTAGTCATGATGGTTGGACTTATGGAGACGATGTTCCTTTTAGATATGTCAATTGTCCTAGAGAAGTGATATTCCTCATAGTCATGATGTAAGAACTATTAATATATGATATCCTATAGATAATATATATTATACCTCTTAGATGTGAGATTCCTCTTTTATGAGAGATGATGACATGTCTATCTATGTTTTACCTTCTAGATATGAGATGCCACTTATGTGAGAGGTGAATACATGCCTATTGATCTTATGCCTCTTATATGTATGATGATTATAGGTAAGCTACAACTTATAAATATAATAATTGATATGAGTCCCAGATATGTGTATGGGTCTAAGGCCGTGATTATAATGTTGTGATTATTTTGGATAAATTAATAGGCCAAGGGCCGGGTTATGATATTGATTCAATAGCTGATAAGTGTTTATCATTATAAACAATGTGATAATAGTTTATGACTATGAATATGTATATGTTTGAATACACATATCTCCAGTATTAGACGTAGGAAGATACAGTATGATGCTTACTATTCCACTAATAGAATACTCGTGATGGCATGCATTGTTTTGGTACATTCATGACTATTATATCGGTAATTGATGTGAATCTAGTTTAAATATGAACTTATGACTGTTCTTCCGAATTAAGGGTTATGCTAAGTGATAGCTAGATGATTTTTATGTGGCTATAGTATTTGATGGCTAGAAATCTAATGTACTAGTTAATGAGCATTTCTTAGTTGAGATATGGTAACTTGCAATGCTTGTTACATGGTTTATAATAACGTTTAATAGTTGATAAACGAGGATTAGTTGGTAAACCATGGTTTGTTAAAGAAGTATGTTAGTTATTAAATAATGGTTAGATGATAAATGGTAAATTATTGACTATTAATAATTAACAGATATAGTATTATTAGTGGATAATAATGAATGATGGATAAATTCAGTTTTGGACTAGTCATGAACCTTGACTAGATTTTAGATGTTGGCAATTTTATAAATAGTGGTTAGTTTCTATCCCATGAATAAGGATAACGTTTAGGCTAATAACTAGAGGTTATGTGATGACTTGTGACAAGTGATTCTATTGTAATAAGTGTTGGCTAATGAATAAGAGTAGTTCGAAAGTATTGACCTGATAGATATTCTATTGTGGTATGTCTATGTTTATGAGTATCCTAGTCTATCTTATTGAGTTATGGTAATTATACTGATATTGATACTCGGCAAAGCCAGAGGATACTCCTGTGATGCCATTGATACCCAGCAAGGCTGGAGGATACTATTGTGTTGATATTGATACCCGACATGGTTAGATGATACTATTCTAATGGTATTGATACCCGATAAGAACGGACAATACTATTATGATGATATTGATGTTCGGCAAGGCCGTAGGATAGTATTGTGATGATAATGATGCCCGTCAAGTACGAAGAATACTATTGTGATGATATAGATACCCAAAAAGGTTGGAGGATACTATTGTGATAATATTGATACCCGACAAAGTCGGAGGATACTGTTGTGATGATGTTGATACTCGACAAGGCCGAAGGATATATTGATTATATGTTGATATCCAGTAAGTACGGAGGTTGACTATTATGATGATGGTCCTTATGAGGATAGTTATGATGAGTTGTGATTTTGGTTTTATACTTTGCATTCATTCCTGCATATGCATAGCCTATAACCCGTATGCACCTATGTCTATCAACAAGTATGGGATGGTTGCATAGATATGGGCGAATAATATGACTGGTGTTGTTGTATATTGATTGAACATTCTAAACCAGGGGTAGTGGGGGTACTTATAGGCTCGGCTAGGTATTTGGTAGTCTGGAGTAGCTGATTGTTCATGCCATTATTGATATAGTTGTTATAATTGCTATGATCATTATTATGGCTAGCTTTTGATAGATTGGTCATTGATCTAGTATCGGGATTTAAGTTATGTTGTCGGCCTCTCCTATCTTATGATTGCTTTATTATGCATGATTATTTCATGTCTAGCCTTGTGGATTAGAAATACCAAGTATGATAATATTTAAATCCTGATAAGTGTTATAATGAGGTTTTAAATGAGAATATGATGATATAGGTTATGCTTTTGGATGACCTCATATTTATATGCATATATATCTCTTAATATATTTTAGCTATTTGAAGTTATGGTACTACCATATATTCGTTCCTTCGTTGTTCATTTTATGTATTTGTTACTTCACATTGTATATTTCTATATATCTTTCTTTTGCTCTTTATTCGTATATTGACCTAGGATATATGGTATATCATTGACGTATATTGAATGTAGATGGAACAGGATAGTTCACCCTGATACTTCCGTAGCCTTATTATGTTAGACTCTTGGACAGGAATAGGATAGATGTGCAGATTACATTGTGTTTTTATGCTATGTATATCTGATTTATCTTTGGAGATCAGTTGCAAGTTGCCTACTAAGTACCATTCATTTAGTACTCATACTACATTCTGCAGCCTGCAGATCATACTATGAGTTTTCACCATTAATGTTTGTATTATGCGGAGCATCCCTAGTTCAGAGACTTAGAGTGAGCTTCTATTGTTTGGAGTATTATTTATCTCTCTCTTATGTATTAGATTAGTCACTAAGTTGCATTCAAAAATAAGTTGTATCAGTGTATTTCTCTAGATATTTTACTTTTATACACTTTTTATATTAGAAGCTCTTATACTGATACCACTAGGTTTTGAGATTCTTCTATGTATTGATCTTTATTTCATATATTCCTTATTCTTTTCCTTATATTATTGAGTAGTCTATAACTAGCCATTCTATACTACAAATTTTCTTGCCTACTGGTGGGTTATGGTAGGCGCCATCACGATCTAAGTAAATTGATTCATGACATATCGAGGGCATGTCCTAAAATATTTTTGGTATTTGGCTTTGTTAGAGGCTTTTTTGGATACTGTAGGCATGGGTATGGTGGATGTGTTTTGGTACTGTGTATAGTTTTGGATATTGATTTTGTATAGTATTTTGAATTTATCTTTCATATCTCTCTTTATATTGGTATTCATCTACTGCTCAGAGTCTTTAGTTATATTATAGTAGGCTCAGGGACGGTATCTGATCGTAATGGACTTGGGCTGCCCATCACGGCCAGGCCCTGGTTTGGGTCGTGACAAAATTCTTATCAGGCCCTGATTGGGCATTCTTAAAGGTGTCTCCCATGTAGAGAGCTTGGATAGACAAATATGTAGGCTATGAATTAAAGATGTGTCATTGGTAAAGGTCTTTTGGAGAAACCATAAAGTGGCCACTTGGGAAGTAGAAGAGGATATGAAGGATAAATATCCATTTCTATTCCATGTGATGGATAATGAAGCTTGAAGTATGAATTCCATTTTCCAGGTTTATCTTTAGTTTCCAGTGTATTATGGTTATTCTCGTGTAAAACGTGTCCTAACTCATCATTCAAGGATTAATGATCCTAAGGAGGGATAATGTAACACCCTCAAATTTTGAGTAATTTATTCTTGGCCTTCCCATTCTTGAAATATCAATTACTTCCCTAAATTGTGTTTAGGGATGTTAAAAGGGTAACCTAAAAATTTTTTAGAATTTTTGGAAGGGGTTAAGGGTGATTTTGGATGCCAAGGGAAGCAAGCCTATGCAATATTTGTGTACAACAAATAGTATCGCTGAGACTAGCCTCTGTGAAACTGTGGATGGGTCACCGTGATAAGGTCCATGACAAGTAGGCTATACTCTACGATGAGGTCCCTGCCACATACCCATGTAATTTTCTGTAGCTGTTTTGTTTATTTAAAAAGAATGAGGGGTGGAAGAGTCCTTTCACCCATGCAAGATTTTTAATCACTATAACGGACTATTTATATTAATTTTCATCCTACAAAGTTCATTCTTATTACTCTCAATCAAAATTCCCTTTTCAACTCAAGGATAGGGCATAAGGAGGTGATTATCTAGGGTTCTAAGGAAATTTTTTTCTTCATATTTCTTTGCAATTAAGGTATATATCTCTCTACCTTGAAACTACATTTTCTTAATGGCATAAATTGTTTATTAATGTATGGTTTTGATGTTGGTTTGGACATAGTTGATAGCTTTTGACATGATTGGTATTTGAATTGATTTTCCATGGTTTATTATGCAATATTCATGTTTTAAGAAAATTTTTGGAACACTGTGGGTGTAACTCCCCGAATATGGTACCCTGAAAGGTACACGGTGCACATGACCCTGGAGGACCACAAGGGAACCAATCATTGATATCTGTACCCATTCACTACATGATATACTGTATAAATGCAGAAACATGAACTGAAAGGCCAAAAGGTTAAAATTTTGTCATGACCCGAATGAGAGCTTGGCCTTGACGGACATCCCGAACCACGAAGGCTTAGAAAGCCCTTCTCTATCTGGTAATTCTAACTCATAGGAAACTCCACCTATCCTTCTCACAATCTGATATGGTCCTATATAGCGAGGACTCAGCTTACCATTCTTCTTGAATCACATAACTCCCTTCATGGGCGAAACCTTGAGAAACACCCAATCTCCAACCTTAAACTCTATATCTCTTCTACTAACATCGGCGTAAGACTTCTGATGACTCTAAGCTATCTTAAGTCTTTTTCTAATGACTTTCGCATCCTCTATTTCCTGATAAACAAGATCAGGCCCAAATATTTGAGTCTCACCTACTTTATAGCATCATATCAAGGACCTACATCTTCTCCCATACAATGCCTCAAAAGGTTCCATCTTAATATTGGAATTGAAACTATTATTAAATGCGAATTCTATCAATGACAAGTAGTCTACCCAAATACCTTTAAAATCAATCACGCAGGCCCTTAACATATCCTTAA
The DNA here is from genome assembly GCF_002878395.1 of Capsicum annuum. Classification (NCBI taxonomy): domain Eukaryota; kingdom Viridiplantae; phylum Streptophyta; class Magnoliopsida; order Solanales; family Solanaceae; genus Capsicum; species Capsicum annuum. The sequence goes on along the minus strand of NC_061119.1, from coordinate 124,330,863 downwards.
TGGTCTGGATGGTGTGCTTAGCTTGCCCATCTTTTTGAGGGTGGAAATCCACACTCAAATTCACTTGGCTACCTAAACCCTTTTGAAACAATCTCCAAAAATGTGAAGAAAACTGTTTACCTCTGTTAGATATGATGGACACAGGTGCCCCATACAAACAAACTATTTCTGCAATGAACAGCTTGGTATAATCCTTTCCCGAATAATTTGTCCTGACAGGTAGAAAGTGAGCTGACTTGGTCAGCCTATCTACAATTACCCAAATAGAATCATATTGGTTTCAGTACCTCGAAAGTCCTATAATGAAGTCCATATTAATCATCTCCCACTTCCACGAAGGCAAAGCAATCTCTTAAGAAGAACCACCTGGCCTCAGATGTTCCACTTTAACTTGTTGACAATTCAAACACTTGGAAACATAGTTAGCCACATCTCCTACATATTATCCAACAATAAATGGTTTTCAAATCATGATACATCTTAGTAGAGAAAGGGTGAACAACATACCTTGATGCGTGAGATTCGTTAAGGATTCTCTTCCTCAGGCCATTTACATCTGGCGTACACAACTTACCCTGGTATCTAAAAATACCATCACCACCAATTTCAAATGAAATTACCTTTTTTTGATCCACATATTTCTTGATCAACATCAAGATGGAATCTTCAACCTACTTCTCTTTAACTTCTTCACAAAGGGAAGATTTAGCTATCTCATGAACAACCACTCCTCCATCCTCGGAAACCAAAAGTTGCACTTCTAGATTTGTAAGTTTGTGAATATACTTCACCATCTCCCTCTTTTGTTTCCCCACCTGAGAAAGACTGTCCATAGATAACCTGCTGAGGGAGTCTGCTACCACATTTTCCTTGCCCGGATAATAGAACAGGCTCATGTCATAGTCTTTTGAAAGTTCCAAACATCGCCTCTGCCTGAGATTCAATTATTTCTATGAGAAAACATACTGTAAACTCTTATGGTCAGTAAATATATCAAAGTTTACCTCATACAAATAGTTTTTCCAGATCAGAAATGCAAAAACCACAACCACTAACTCCAAACATGAGTACGGTAGTTCCGCTCATGCACCTTCAACTGCCTGGATGCATAAGCCACTACCTTATCGTACTACGTAAAAATACACCCAAGTCTCACTCTGGATGTATCACAGTATACAACAAAACCTTCTGTACTCTCTGAAAGAGTCAAAACAGGAACAGTAGTCAACTTGTCTTTCAACTTCTCAAAACTATTCTCACAATAATCAGACCATAAAAACTTCACCTTTTACTGAGTCAACTTAGTAAGTGGTGCATCTATGGAAGAAAAACTCTCTACGAACCTTCTATAATAACCCGCCAAACCTAAAAAGCTTCTAATGTCAATTGGAGTCGTGGGTCTGGGCTATTTCCTCACTGCCTCAACCTTTTGGGGATCAACCTTAATCCCCTTAGTAGACACAATATGTCCCAAGAAAGCAATAGCATTTAACTAGTATTCACACTTAGAGAACTTTGCATACAACTTATGATCTTCAAGGGTCTAAAGGATGATTTGGAGGTTATTGGCATTGTCCTCCTCACTTTGGGAATAAATCAAGATATCATTAGGTTTAGAAACTGTTGGAAGAACCTATTCATTAGGTCCATGAAGGTTGCAGGGGTGTTAGTCAATCTGAAGGACAAGACTAACAATTCATAATGGCCTATTTGGTTCAAAAAGCTATTTTGGGAATATCTGACTCTCTAACTTTCATCTGGTGATATCCCAAATGAAGGTCTATCTTTGAAAAATATTTAGCACCTTGAAGTTGATAAAAAAGATCATCAATCCTAGGAAGAGGATATTTATTTTTAATCATGACCTTATTCAACTGGCGGTAATCTATGCATATACGCAGGGAACCATCTTTCTTTTGCATAAAAAGTATCAATGGACCCCAAGAAGACACACTGGGGTGGATAAAACGCTTATCTAGAAGATCTCCTAGCTATTTTTTCAACTATTTTAGCTTCGCAGGAGCCATCCTATATGGCAGAATACAAATAGGATGTGTATCTCACAATAAATTAATACCAAAATCTATCTCCCTATCAAGTGGTATTCCTAGGAGATCATCTTGAAATACTTCTGGGAATTTATTCACTAAGGGGATAGAATGAAGAGGGACAATTTCGACGCTTGAATATTTAACCCGAATAAGATGATACAAACAACCTTTGGAAATAAGTTTATGGGACCTGATATAAGATATGAAGTTCCCTCTAGGTACCAAAGAATGTCCCTCCCATTCTATCATAGACTTATTCAAAAAAGAACAGGTGACTCTTCGGGTCATACAATTCAAGGTGGCATAGCATGAATGGAGCCAGTCCATCCCTAAGATGGCATCAAAATCGACCATATCAAGATCTATGAGATCTGCCTCTGTATCCTAGCCAAAAATATACACAACACAATTTCTATACACCCTCCTAGCCACAATAAAATCTCCCACCATAGTGGAAACCAAAAAAGGTTCAGCAATCATATTTCGCTTAAACCCAAAACCAACAGTCACATATGGGGTCACATAAGACAGGGTAGACCTGGGATCAAGTAATCCATATACCTCATGAGAAAAGATTTGTAACGTACCGGTGACTACATCTAGAGAGGCCTATGCTTCTTGACAGTTTGTAAAAGTATACAACCGATTCTGACCATTTCTGCCTGCTGAAGTGGCACCCTTCTGAGGTGGGGGGGCAAATGAATTTGCCTGTGACTTGGCTCCTCCAACTTTACTCTTTGTTGCTAGACAGTCTCCCTGGATATGTCCTGGTTGGCCACATGAATAATACACCAAAGCGCTGTACTGACAACTTCTTGGATGATTTCTCCCGCATCTTCTGAAATGCGGATAGGAATGCGAGGTCTGGGATACACTTCCCTGCTACTACGTACCCTGTATCCTCGGCCCTTGACTAGACTTACAATATTGGGTGCACTGCTTAGCTGTAGGTCTAGACACTGGAGCACTAGCAGTCGACTGTGCATTACCCCAATACTTGTTCTTTTGCCATTTGGTGCCCCAATTACCGCTCTACTGTTGACTATGACTTTTGTATATCGCTCTGGTTCTCTTTAACTTCCTGTCCTTTTCCTTAGTTTTGGATATCTTCTTTTTCTTTACCTCAACTTACTGTATGTGGACTGATATTCCAACAAAGTCCATATCTCTGTTCAGCATAACTCCCTGACACTCAAGCACCAGATTATCTGAAAGGTCAAGAGAAAACTTCCTCATTCGGGCCCTCATACTACTCGTCATCTCAGGAGCATAACGGGCCAACTGGTTAAACTTTAAAGTATACTCCTTAACACTAATCTTACCCTGCTTAGGGTTTATGAACTCTTCTACTTTATCTTCCCTCAGCTCCAGAGGAATGAATCAGTCAAGAAAAGCTTCCACGAACTCGTGCCAGACTATGGGATCAACACTATCACCCTTCTCATCTTCCCACTTGTTTTACCATTAGTTCGCTATATTTTTTAGCTGGTATGCTGCTAGCTCAACACCCTCCACTTGATCAATATGCATTACTTTGAAAATCTTCTCTATTTTGTCTACAAACTCCTGCGGGTCCTCTTCTACCTTAGAGCCAAAGAACTTGGATGGGTTCATTCTTATTAACTGTCCCACTCTAGTAACTTTAGAAGTAACAGACGTAGACCCAATATCCTCTGACCTCAGAGTCTGTGTGGCTACCAGCTATGCCAGCATATGAATAGACTATTTGAATTCAGCATTAGAAACCTCTCTTTCATAAGGTTGAGTGCAATTAGCCTCCATTTGGGGAGCTCTGGGAGAACTGGTCGGTACAAGAGGTACTCCCAAAGTGGGAATAGGTTTTGGTGTATGAGATTTATTATGGGTCTGTATCCAATGGGTGAGATGGACTTCATTATCTTTAGCATTAACATTGATGCGATGGGGAGGCATCTTTGGTTTTCTGAAAAGCAAGAGGTCGTTGGTTATAGGACAGATTAGACTCTGAAGCATGAACTAAATCATAAATAAGAGAAACATTCTTAAATGCCTAGTAGCCTCCTGCTTATAAGTGTGGTGCGCTACACACCCATAAATAATACTCTACCCAACACGATTTCGTAGACACCCTGGGACTATGAACCATGCTCTGATACGAAGTTTGTCACGACCCGAATGAGGGCCTAGCCGTAACGGACATCCCGAACCATGAAGGCTCGAAACACCATTCTCTATCTGGTAATCATGCATAACATTCATATAATAAAAGAAGATGCGGAAACATAATCTTCAATGGAAACATGGTCAATTCCGAATTCATAACAAGTATTGAAACTGTAAATCAACTACATATAAATAACATCTGACTCAGTCTGTGAAATCTCTACTACATGAAAATCTGTCAATTGTCTGAAACTGGGAAAAGCACCCCAGTAGACGAAAACTAAAATAAGTGACATAATCTTAAAAGATAGGCCTTCTAGAATAGAGAAAGATCACCACTGCACAATCTGATCAGCTGTCTGAATTATCTACTTCTTATCTGGACCCCTAGACTGAGTCTCAGAACCTAAGAGGTAGAGGGAGGGGAGGTCAATACAGATGTACTGGTATGCAGAGCATATCTAAAATAATCATTTATTATTCAACATATATGAAAACAATTTAAAATACTCCATAAGTACATCATATAGTAAGAATTCACATGGGCATTTTAAAGACTCTATAAAAATCATCTCAACTCTAAGAAATATGTGTTACTTCTGTGCTAGGTGGTATACCTTACAACTCTAAAAAATTCCATTAGCTATATGGAAACTCCCATTAATTTGGTAGCGAAGCCCCCAACCTAAGTGTGCCGCAAAGGTCGAAGTCTCTGAATCTACTATGCCACACGGTCGTCACCAGCATACAATGATAATCTACCTATATCGGTAAATATGGTTTCAGGTTAAGAGTTGCTTGAACTCGCGCCTTTTTTGAGTAACCATCTAACCCTTTTTAAGCCCTTTTTAAAACTCTATCAAAACATACAATCTTTGAAAACATGCTCTAAAAACATAATCTGTTATGGCATAAATACATATGGTATCGTCATACCATTGACTTGAAAGTCATATCTCTGAGCCATTATTAGTCTATCGTAAATCTTTGTTTTCAAAACACAAGTTTTGGGACCACCATTTTAGTAATTCAATTCAAAGAAACTCTTTCTCAAACCTCATGTAAACATATGCAAGGAACTCATCTTTGTCAAGTATTTCAGTAGTACAGTACAAGGTTGTCTTGTCAAAGTTCTCAATTCATATGTAATTCTTTCTCTTAAATACAAGAACACATTTATATCAAGAAACACCCTCTCAACAATTTCAAATCATGCTCAAATACTATAATATTCCAAAAACATCTTTCTAATCATAAAACCATAATCTTTAATTCAATACACGAGAGGGAATTCATAATTTATGCTCTCAACGATCTTAAATCTCAAATTCCATACATATATGTATACATGTAAATCAATTTAGGGGATAGGACCACAGGGTCAAAACAATAGTAGCATTAAAACATTCGGAGTACGTAATTTAGAATATAGATTCCAAAACCCCTTTGAAAATCATGCATAAAAATGTTAAAATCACGCTCTAAAGGTTTTAAGACCATGTAGTTATAGGATAAACCCCACGTATCTCTATCTAGAAATTTAAAGGATGCTTCTTGATGTACACGGCTCGGGGATTCTAAATCTTCAATTTGTTTTGAAAACCCACGGTTGAATCTTGATTTATTTGGATTATCAATATGGAACCCTAGAGAGTGTTGTTGAATATTTTTGGTGAATGCATGAGTAATATGCTCAATTTGGGTTGAAATCTCATGTTTGGACTGATAAGGGTGTGGGAAACTACCCAATATACCTTTAATGAGACCAGTAGTAAAATATAATTGGGAGGCCAATTTCATGGGCCACCGCGGCACGCCACTATGGCGGTGGCTCACCGAAAATTAATGAATTGAAATTTGGCCCACTTTGCGATGCGCCACAATCAAGGAGTCCCACTAGGAATTGACCATCATCATTTACACCCTCTCCACGATGTGCTAAGGATAGGAATAACGGTGTTTTACAACTAGGATTTACAACTAGGACTTAAATTAACCATAACTCCTTCACCGAGTTTTCATTTTGTATGCATCTTATGTCGATGGAAAACTTATTTAATCATATATGACATAAAAAGTTGGAATATAATGGATTCCATCAGGAAAAGAAGTATAAGTCATTCTAGAAGACAATGCTTGATATTTTAGGGACAAAATTTAGCTAAGAAAAACTTCAGGGCATTATAAATCTATAACATAACTGATAAATCATAACATATGGATGGGGTATAAATACCCAAAACAAAACTTTTGAAACATACTGTAGTTTGAAAAGCCTCTAAAATATGTCTGTCCGAATATAGAGTTGATGGGACATGTCCCCAGCTAACTCCACCTTCTGAAATAACCAAGTACTAAAATAATAAATTAAATAATCATATCGTCCTCGAAAGATGAGGATTCACTGCTAACTGACTAGTGATATTTGGAATATACTGATGCTCTAGTACTCCTTTCTCTAAACCTATGGTATAAGACACAATAGTCCAAATGTGTCAGTACTTTGAATATACTGGTATGCATGTGAGGTAGGCTGAATGTATGGGGATCATATGAATGTCCAATACTGTCTAATTAACAAATATGAATGTGAGAATACATTCATGAATACATAGTAACTATATCTGAGATCATGATAACATGAATTTACTGGTAACTAACATGACTGATAACTGAGTTTTGATGACTAATATAACTGATAACATGAGTGACTATATCTGACAGTCCTGAATCTGATGGAACTAGCTGAGTTCCATACTATTCTGAGTTAACTATATGTGACAGTCTTGAATTTTGTAACTCAAACTGTGGGAAGTAGTTATCTAACCGACATGCCCCTAATATGCCATTATGGCTGAGTTGGGGTCCAATCTACAACCTCAATTGGAAAGGTGTTAATACCACGCCACTAGTAAGGAAAATCTATGATTAACCCTTATATAATAGGTAACTCCAGTGAGAAAAGTGGAAATCCACATATAATAGGTTGAGCCACCTCATTTACACTCTTATAACAGGTTATGATGTCTCAACCTATGTTGGCTACATAGTTCTGGAATGCAGGGATTGCTTCTAAGAATCACACCCTCATATAACAGGTGAGTTTCTATCCTTGGGTTCACTCGGTGCTAATTCCTACTCCCATCTAAATAGATACTGAACATGATTAACTGAACTGCACTAGACTGAATTCATGGAGTTCCGTTAGATAATGGAAGACTTTTGAGATTACTGAATTACTGATCTTTTCTGTGTCACATGGCTGACTGGGTTCTATGGACCATGGCTTGACTGAGGATATCATGAAAATACGTCACTTAATTTAGGTACACAACTATATTTTTCGGGTATAAATACCCCCAGGACTTGATGGAAGAAAAGTGACAAGGCATGATATTCTTGAATACATGAACAACATCAGCAATCCATAATACAATAATTAGAGATATTTAATGGGCATTTGATTATCATAGATTGATACATGAATTAGATAGCATGTATACATAGCATAATTTCAAAAGGCTAACTCATGAGCAATCCAACAAGAATTTCAATACATAAGAATAACATAGAAGTCATTTTGGATCACAATTTAGCTATAGTTCATAATTTATATCCTCCTAGGCATTTTATCAAACACTTTATATGTTAAATCATCAAATTTCACTAATCATAAACCATCAAATTCTTGGATTTCAATTTATATGCTAATGTAGTTTTCATAATTTCACATAAAGATCCCAACATGGGAATCAAACAACAACCATCACATAACTTGTGCATTCCACAACATAATAATCATGATTCATAATTTAAAATAGTTTTTTTGAGCTTTATGGATGAAAGAAATCCATAAATTTACACAACGCATAGCTTAGTTCTTGATTTAGCGAAGATTGACGAAGAGACTTTCTTGAAATTAAATTCCCAATTGAAACCTTAGCTTGTTCTTAAGGGAAAATTGAGGGAAACTAGTATATTTTGTGTGAAGAATGGCTAAATCAGGTGTTATTGGATCTAAATAAGGGTGGAAATGTACCCTTTTAACCCTGGGCATGTCTTTAAAATTCAGTGAAATTTTCCAAATTGGACCCCTGGCACTACGCGACGCTATTGCGTCGTGTCACTGGAATTTGAAAACTTGGACATTTAGGGATGGTGCGATGCGGAACCATCACGTTGCCTCTTTATTTACGACTTGGATGTTTGGCGTGATGCGCCACTATCGCGAACCCTTACTGGAATTTGACCATTGTCATTTGACATAGAATAAGCATCATTCAATTTAGAAGATAATACTAGAAATTCTTGAAAAAAATTATCTAGGTAACTTTGGGGTATTAAAATATCTCCCCCTTAAGAACATTCGTCCTCGAATGAGACTGACTGAGAGGGGAGAAACGATAAACTGAAGTACACACTGAACATGAATACATAAACAAGACTACATAACTGATATTTCTAAGATTCATACAGAGCTTGCATATCTGATGCATGATTTCATGAGTGAACTAATTAAATAACTGAGATTTCTAATAACTAAGTCTTCTCACAAGGAGAATGCATGTCTGATGCATGAACACATGAATAAGCTGATAGATGAACAAATAATTGGATATGCAAGGGTACTTAGTACCAAGTTTAAAAATGGAATCCTGAACATGAGGCTGATACCACGTTGTAACTTAAATATGGACATGGAAACTGAAAAGCATAAGGAGAACTGTTATCTTGAGCTATATCTGAGTTAGTGGAGAAGAGGTCAGGATACTTGGTACGCATGTCTACTTCTACTTCCCAAGTACCTCCCTCAATGGACTGATTTCACCAAAGAACTTTGACTAGAGGGACTTCTTTGGTCCTCAGTCTACGAGTTTGATAGTCTAGAATTTTGATCAAAATCTATTCATAAGAGAGGCTGTTCTAATATATATGCTCTGAATAGGGATTACAACCACTGGGTCACCTATTAACTTTTTGATCATAGAGTCATGGAAGACTTGATGAACTGAGGCTAGATCTGAAGGCCATTCAAGCTCATAAGCTACCTTACTAAAATGACTGAGAATTTTGAAGGGACCGACATATCGGGGACTGAGCTTTCCCTTCTAGCCGAACCTCTTCACACCCTTCATGGGAGAGATATTTAGATAGACATAGTCACCAATCTCAAAATTGAGATCCTTTTTACACACATCTGTATAAGACTTCTATCGGCTCTGAGCAACCCAGAGTCTTTCTCTAATCAACTAGATTTTCTCTAAGGCATTGAATACTAAGTCAGGCCCAATAACTAAGGCTGAAATACCACCATATATACACCTATCAAATTGGATAACAATATTAGGATCTAGCAACTACCTTGGCCTCACTAAATTCAAACCAAACAATTAGAGATCTGAACCTCCTACCATAAAGAGCTTCGAATGAAGCAATCCGAATACTGGATCGGTAGCTATTCTTGTATGAAAACTCAATAAAAGGCAAGTGATCATCCCAAATACCTTTGAAATCAATTTCACATGCCCTTAGTATATCTTATAGGGTCTGAATAGTCTTTTCTACTTGATAATCTGTCTGAGGATGAAAGGCTGTGCTGAGATAAACTTGGGTACCAAGACCTTTTTAGAACGCTTTCCAGAAATGAGAGGTAAACTAGGTACCTCTATCTGAGATAGTGGACAATGGAATAATATGTAATCTTACCAAATATTTGATGTAGATTTTGGCATAAGCCTCGCTTAAATAAGAGCTATGAAGTGGAAGGAAATGAGCTAATTTGGTCATTTTGTTGATAATGACCCAAACTGAATCATGCTGATGACGAGTACGAGGAAAACCCATCATGAAGTCTATTTTTCCTTCTTCCCACATCTAAGTAGGAATATTGAACTCCTATATAGACCCACTAGGCTTATGATGCTCTATCTTAACTTGCTGGAATATAAAGCACTTAGCCATAAATACTGCAATATCTCTCTTTTCCTCACTCCACCAATAGATCTCTCACAAGTCGTGGTACATCTTTATGGCCCCTGGATGAATAGAGTAGCACGCACTATACGCTTTTGTAAGAATTCACTGCCTTAAGTCATCTATATCTAGAACACAGAGACAACCCTGACAAAACAGTACACCATCTCTCTCTTAGAAGAAAACCTCTACTTTTTGATCCTTGACTAACTCTTTCAACCTGACTAGACTGGGATCTCTATCTAGCTTTTCTTTCACCTCAGAAACTAGAGATAATTCTGAACTACTCTGAACTTATATATCACCCTCTTCTGTATTAACTAAGCAAACACCTATTCTGGTAAGCTGATTGACTTCTGAGATAACTTTTTCTTATTATCCTTAACATTAGCAACACTACCTATAGACAGTCTACTGAGAAAATCGACCACTATGTTAGCCTTGCTCGGATGATAAAGGTCACTCATGTCATAATCTTTCAAGACCTCTAACCAACTTCTTTGGTAAAGATTGAGATCTTTCTAAGAAAGACATACTGAAGGCTCTTATAATCAGTGAACATATCTACATGAACACCGTAGAGGTAATGTCTCCAAATATTCAAGGCAAAGACTATGGCTGCTAACTCAAGATCATGAGTCAGATAATTTTTCTCATGGGGTTTAAGCTATTTGGAGGCGTAAGCTATGACTTTACCATGCTGCATGGGAGCACAACCTAAACTTACTCAGGATGCATCACAGTATACCATAAAATGATCTGAACTATTTGGAAAGCTAAGACTAGTGCTGAGGTAAGTCGAGTCTTGAATTCCTGAAAACTCTTCTCACAAGGATCTGACCACTAAAACTTGACTTTTTTTTGAGTTAATTTGGACATAGGAGATGTAATAGAAGAAAATCCTTCAACAAACCATCTATAATAGCCAGTTAAACCTAAGAAACTCCTGATATCTGATGGAGAGATAGGGTGAGGCCAGTTTCTTACTGCTTCAATCTTTTGAGGATCTACTCTAATGCCATCACTAGAAATTATATGGCCAAGGAATGTTGCTGACCTTAGCTAAAATTTGCACTTACTAAATTTGGTGAGAATTTGATGATTTATGGGAGTCTAAAGTATAATTTAGAGATGGTCAGCGTGATCACGCTCACTACAGGCATGGACTAGAATATCATCTATGAAGACTATAAAAAACATGTCCAAGTACTGCTTGAACACCGAGTTCATCAAGTCCATGAAAGCTATTAGGGCATTAGTAAGACCAAAGAACATGACTAGGAATTCAAAATGACCAAATCGTGTATGAAAGGATGTCTTAGAAATTTCATATTCTCTGAGTCTGAGCTAATGGTTGCCTGATATAAGGTCTATCTTACAGAAATAAATGGCACCCTAAACTTGGTCAAACAAGTCATCAATTTTGGGAAGTGGATACTTGTTCTTGACGTGACTTTATTAAGTTGATGGTAGTCTATGCACATTCTGAAAGAACCATCTTTCTTTCGCACGAATAAGACTAGTGCACCCCATGGGGGCATACTAGGTCTGATGAATCCCTTATCTAAGAGATCCTTCAATTATTCTTTTAGTTCTCTGAGTTCTGCTGGTGCCATTCTGTATCTTAAAATATATATAGGCAGAGCATTTAGAAGAAGATCGATACCGAAGTCTATTTCCCTTTCAGGAGAAATTCCTAGAAGATCTTCGGGAAAGACATCTGAATATTCATTCATGACTGGGATTGAATCAAGATTTGGAGTTTCATAACTAGTATCCTTAACTCAAAAAAGATGATAGAAACATCATTTAGATATCATTTTCTATGCTCGAAGGTAGTAAACAAGCTGACCTCTGAAAGCAGATACACTACACTTCCACTTTAGGATGAGTTTATTTGGAAACTAGAACTGGACTATTCTATGTCTGCAGTCAACTGTGGCATAGCAAGAATAAAGCCAATCCATGCCGAGAATAATATCAAAATCTATCATCTCTAATTCGACTAAGTCTACTAAAGTGACTTTCTGAAATATCATAACCAGGGAGTTCCTGTATACCCGCCGGGCTATAATGGTTTTACCTACTTGGGTACAGACTGGAAAGGGCTCTACTAGAATTTTGGGACTGATTCTGAAATTAACTGCTATATAGGGAGTGACTAAAGACAAGGAAGCTCCTAGATCTATCAAAGCGTAAACATGCACATAAAAGACCTATAACGTACCAGTAACCACATCAGGAGAATTTTCCTGATCTTGTCGGGACTGTAAAGCATAAAGTCGATTTGGGAAGTGGCCACTAGTAGCACTGGAAGTGGTACCCTGCTGATTTTGGTGATCAAACTAAGCTGAGGGATGGTTCTACTGACCCTGAGGACCTGGTTGAGGATAGTATCTAACTCTGTAACCTGGCTTGCCATATCCAAAACAAATACCACTGCCAGCTCTGTAAATACTTTGATGGTGGTTTCCACAAGTATGGTAAAGAGGATAGGTGTGGCACTACTAATATTGCCCTGAGACTTAGTGCCTTGCGCCCTATCTTTATTACCATCCCTGAACTTAGGAGATGGAGCGCTAGCTGAAGAAGGAGCTGGAACTAATGACTTAGGATGAAACTGAGAATGGTTTCCTCCTTCTGATTTGGGTTGAGCAAAGTTGAAACTACTTGTCCTTTCTTTTTTATTCTACTTCTCCTTCATCTTAATATTTTGCTCCTGTATCTGTTGAGCATGAGTCATAATCCTAGCTAAATTCATGTTACTATTTAACATTGTAGAACTATACTTATTGACCACATCATTCACTCCAGAAACAAACTTACTCATCTTAGCCCTGTTGTCTGCAACCACATGAGGGGCATATCTGGCTAATTGAGTAAACTTAAGAGAATACTCTTTCATGGTCCTATTTCCCTGTCTGAGGTTCATAAATTCTAACACCTTAGCTTCTCTCACCTCTAGGGGAAAGAACCTCTCTAAGAATATGGTGATAAATTCCTCCCACTCTATAGGTTCTGCATTATTTGGACATTTTTACCTACACTGCTTGTACCAAGTGTGAGAAATATCCTACAACTGATATGTAGATAGCTCAGCACTCTCAATAGCTGGCACCCCAATAACATCAGAAACCTTCTAAACCTAATCGATAAATTCCTGAGGGTCTTTGTTGGACTTTGACCCGAGAAAGAATGGAGGATTCATTTGTGTGAAGTCCCAAATCCTGGCTATAGTTGAATTGGCCACTAGGTTGGTAGGAATGACTGTTGGTCTTTCATTTTGAGCAGTAACTGGCTGAGCAAGAGTAGTGAATGAAACTCTAAACTTTGCATGAGAAATATGTTCGCCCAAAAGTTCTTCGGGATGTGGGGCTGACTGATTCTTATTTCTTCATTTAGGAGTCATGTTCTATAGTAGAAAGGGAGAAATGGATTAGACTGAGAGGTTGACTTGAGATTATGCTTACTGGCATGACATAAATACTGAAAGATGGGAAACTGTTCTTAAAACATTTTAGAGCCTCCTACACATAAATATGGTGTGCAACACACCCATACAAAAGACTCTACTTGATGCTTCTTTCAGTGTTTGTAGGACTCTATTGAACCTTAAGCTCTGATACAAAGTTTCTAATGCCCCGAATTTGGTACCCGGAATGCAACACGCTGGTCATGACCTCAAAGGACCACAAGCTAACCCCTGATTAATATCTGTACACATATACTGCATGATATACTGTATAAATATGGAATCATAAATTGAAAGGCCATAAGGTTCAAATCTGTAACATAACAGATAAATTATAACATATGTATGGGTTATAATTACCCAAAATAAAACTATCGATACATACTATAGTCTGAAAAGCCTGTACAATACGACTATCTAAATAGGAAGTTGATGGGATATGTCCCCAACTAACTCCGACTGCTAAAATAATTGAGTACTAAAATAATGAAATAACTAATCATATTATCCTCGAAGGATATTGCTAGTTGACTGCTGATCTATGGAATCTACTGATGCTCTGAAGCTCATGTCACTAAACCTATGGTATAAGACACTATAGCACAAATGGATTAGTACTTTAAAATAAATGGTATGTATGTAAGGTAGGCTGAATGTATGGGTTTTATATGCATGAAGAATAGTGAGTAACTAACTAATATGAACGTGATAATACATTCATGAATACATAGTAACTATATCTTAGATCATGATAACATGAATTTACTGGAAACTAACATGACTGATAACTGAGTTCTAATGACTTATATAATTGACAACATGAGTGACTATATCTGACAGTCCTTAATATAATGGAACTAGATGAGTTTCGTACTGTTCTTAGTTGATTGTATTTGACAGTCCTGAATTCTGTAACTGAAACTGTAGGAAGTAGTAATCTAACTGACATGCCCCTAATATGACATTATGGCTTAGTTGGGGTATAATCTATAACCCCAATTGGAAGGGTTTTAATACCGCGCCACTTGTAAGGACAATTTGTGAGTAACCCTCATATAACAGGTAACTATTGTGAGAACAGTGGGAACCCCTATATAACAGGTTAAGCCACATTATCTATCCTCATATAACAGGCAATGATGTCTCAACCTATGCTAGCTACATAGTTTTGGAAAGCAAAGATGCTTCTAAGAATCACACCCTCAAATAACAGGTGAGTTTGAATCCTTGGGTTCACTTAGTGCTAATTCCTACTCCCATCTGTATAGACACTGAACATGATTAACTAAACTAGACTGGACTGAATTCATGGAATTGAGATTTCTGAATTACTGAGCTTTCTTAAGTTACATGACTGACTAGGTTCTATGGACCATGCTTGACTTAGGATAAAGTGAAAACATGACACTAAATCTAGGGGCAAAGTAATATTTTTCGGGTACAAGTACCTCAGGACTCAATGGAAAGAAACTGACAAGGCATGACATTCTTGAATACATAACCAACATCAAAAACCCATAATACAATAGTTGGAGATATTTGATAGAAATTTAATTATCATAGCTTGATACGTGAATAAGATAGCAATTATACATATTATAATTTCATAAGGCTAACTCGTGAGCTATCCAACAACAATTTCAATACATAAGATTAACATGAAAGTCATTTTGGATCATAATTTAGCTATAGTTCATAATTTCCATCCTCCTAGGAATTTTATCAAACATCTTACATGTAGAAGTTGAGACATAGGTGAAATTATAAAATTTCATAAACTATAAACCACCAAATTCATGGATTTAAATTTATAAGCTATTGTAGTTTTCATAATTTCATATAAGGATCCCAACATGGGAATCAAACAACAACCATCACATAACATAATAATCATGATTCATAATTTAAAAGAGGTTTCTTGAGTTTTATGGATGAAAGGAATCCATAAATCAACACAATTCGTACCTTAGTTCTTGATTTAGCGAAGATTAACGGAGAGACTTTCTGAATATTGAATCCCTAATTAAAAACCTAGCTTATTTTTGAGATAAAATTGAGATAAACTAGTATATTTTGGGTGAAAATGGATAAATCATGTGTTATTGGGTTTAAATAGGGGTGGGAAATTGACACTTTTAACCCTAGATACGTCTTTTAGAATTAGTTAAATTTTCTCAAATTGGACCCCTAGCGCAACGCAGCCATTGCATTGCCACTTCATTTGTGACATAGAAGTTTGGCGCAATTTGCCACTAACGTAGACCCCTACTGGAATTTAACAATTGCCATTTTCTCCTGTTACACGGCGCGCCACTACGATGGAAACTTAAAATAGTCATAACTTCTTACTCGGTTATCAGATTTAGGAGAATCTTATATCGATGAAAAGCTTATTGAATTTTCCACATGAAAAAATGAAAATATTATGAATTCCTTATGGAATAAATATCAATAAATTTAGAAGATAATACTAGACATTCTTGGAATGAAATTATCTAGGAAACTTCCAGATATTATAGTGGGATTCATGGGAATGATGGTTAAATGGAGGGGTTATGGTTAATCACTATTTAATGATTTTGCCCTGGTATATGGTTTGGAAATAATGTGCCCTCAACTAGTTTGTAAAATTATCAATAAATATGATTTTGTCACATAATATAGATTGGCTTATTTCTTTAAACTAAGGCTTGGTAGGAATCTTTAAATGGTCAAGAATAGTTTTCAAAAACTTATGGGGTACAATGGAATCCCCTTGGTGAATGATTTATCAAAACCTCATGTGGTACAATAGAAACCCCCAAGTGAATGGTTTATGAAAACCTTGTAAGGCACAAAGAAATCCCCTAAGTGATTTTTATAATGGATTATGTGGGATATGAAGGAATCCTCTATTTGATGGATAAGACATTGCTTGGAAGCTATAATCTATTTTATAATACCACTTAATAATGCCTTTATAATTAATTCCTGGAATTTGGCAAAATAGATATGTGTCATGTTTTTTAATTGGGCTTTGAGGGGTTATGATAGCTAGCTGTGTAGGTGTGAGTCTAAATGACTAATACTAGAAGCTTATGTTTTTAGATGTGAGGGTTGGTATTGATGACCATTTTCTTATGGGGTATAGGAGTATCCACAAAGTACATATATATAATTGTATCACGCTTTACAAAGAGTACATAAGAATCTCTGGCCTTCTATGATATCTCTAATATGTGTGGCTAACACATATTAGGGCCTAAAAAGGGGGTTACAACTGGATCCATATAGCCTATGGGTACTTTAAGATAGTCAAGCTACACAACCCAGGTTAAGATTTTGAATATTTATACTAAGCCTTTTTCCCTATCGCGACAAGTGTTATATATATACATAATTGCATTTCATGGTATGCATTTGATTTGACTGGTTTTGAATTACATCCTTGGTATAATTTCTTCCCTTATCCTTAAGTTACATGCTAACATTCTAACCGCTTAACTTCTTTAGATGTTGTATCCCCATGCGATCTAGGATTTGGTCATACTTATACTCCTCCTGCACAGTGACCAGGATTCAAGAGCAGTTTGTGAGTTGACGTTGAAGTGGTGAGCTTTCATATATCAAAAGTCTACATTTCATGTTTTGGTCTCTTATGTCTCTAACTTGTTTAAAAATTTTTTGTCTATAGTTAGGGGAATGTCCCAACACCTTTTTTGTATTCAGTTTTGTTAGATGCTTTATTGTATAATGTGGACATATGTATGGTGGATGTCTTTTGGTATTTGTTTTTCTATTGTGGATAGTTTTTAATATTGATTTCATATTGAATTTTAAGTTTATCCATCATATCTTTCTTTATATTCATATTCATCCGCTGCTAGGAGTCCTCAGATATATTTGAGTAGGCTCATGGTGTGGTGCTAATCCTCGATTGACTTAGGATAACCTTCATAGACATACGCTAGTTTGGGTTATGACATGAATGATTGGGTACCTCTATTCTTATTTGGATAGTTCATCACCTGATAGTGGCCTTAATGTTGATGTCAAGTGATATTGGGTTCTCTTTTTAGGTTTGTTGGGTTTGTCTCTTGGTGATAGCTTTCATCTTTGTATAAGTGTGGAGTTGGTACTCCATTCTTGATGTGATGTAGTTTTTATTCTAATGGAATTAAGGGGGTTGGAGATAGATGATCTTTTCTGTGAGTATTTCGTATGTTTGTAATTCGGATATTCAGTGCTAAGATGGAGTATTAGTTTGACTTATGTCTTTCTAGGATTGTATTGATTTAGATTACTACAGTTTAGACTATTATAAGTATGATTTTCAACTTTGTTGATTCCTTGGGTATCCTTGTGTGGTTCATTCCCTGCAGCAGATATAGAGTTAATCATGTGTACTTTAAGTCTGTGGTTTATTCTCCATGGTATTTTTCTTCTTCCACTATGTTTAGATTTTATCTGGGGCATGATCCAGTAAGGATATTTTTTATTTCAATTATAAGTTCAATTTTGATATTCGGCCATAGTTTAGACTCGTTGACTAAGTTTTGGATTTGACACCTTGGAATGGGGGCTTGGGTGATAAAATAGACTTAGTGTGTGGATGCTTACCCACATTTAAGGTATTTTTTGTTAGTTTCGATCAAGTGGTTCAACCTTGGCGTTGAGATTTCATCTTTGAGATGCAGAACTTTGGTACAACCTTTATTGTTTGATTTGTCTCGGTTGGGGTTTCATTTGTAGGTTGTCTATGCCCATTCCTTATTTACCTAGTTAGTTAGTCTTCTTCAATTTAGATGTATTATGGTTTATAGATGCTCATATGGTAGTTCGTTGGCACTCGATCATGGTTTTTCTACTTCTGTCCATAATTTTAGTTTTGTCAGTTTATTTGTGATTTGCTTAGTTGGAGTATTTTTCTTGAGATAGATTCAACATGGCTTCATCCTCCTCGGTTGATGGGACATTCGGGAGCATATCATTCTATCGTGAGTAAGTATATGCTTTTGACAGATAGCTATTAGTTTTTAGGGTTATTCGGACTAGTTGTAGAATTGGCCTAGATTCAGACCAAGACCATATCTATTGTATGCATAGGTAAAGCCTTATATATTGATTCTCATGCTTGCCATAATAGATTTTGACGAATCAACTTTAGTTCTTGAAGGATAATTTAAAAGAGTTGCACGTATAGGAATCGACTAACATTCTGCTTTGTTTGGAGTAGGTAGCAACTTTTGAATGGCAAAAAAGGTTATATTTTGATTTCAAAGCTGGAAGCATGACTCATGCCTTGGATTGAATTTAGTTTTAATGAGTTTTTGTTTGGTTGCATTGATATCAATGTGGTATCAATGTGTCATGCTTTGTATTTGAGTGCATCAACCTTCCTTCATATAATTGAGGATGGTGGTTGACATTGAGTTTTAATCATTTGAGAAGTGAAGAAAGGAAGTTGATTGAAAAAGGGATACTTATGGCTAAATCACGTGGAAACATTATTTCTTTTTGGAGGTTATAATAGGAGTGTTTCTAGGAGCATTTGGGCCCAGTATCATGTCCCTTTGAGCTTTTGTTCTCCTCCTATCCATAGGCTTTCACCGACAAAAGTCCTTTTAGTAGTGGATATTTTAACCCACCAGGTCATTCCCTCAATTTGTATGTATTTTCAATATTTTGAGCATTCCTGGAGTGGCTATAGGTCACTTTTGGGATATTTCTATAATTGACTATTTGTGTAAAAGAAATAAGTATAAATGGTTGCCTTAGCCATTTTTCATCCTTAAACTTTGAAGGATAAAAAATAGAGCTTGTTTTTAGCGACCCTAGACTAATTTATGGGGTCCACTTTAGCAGTTAATAACAGCTAAAGAGGGAACCACTCTAGCACCCTATGGGCTTCTTTAGTAGTATCTACACAAGCTGCTAGAGTGTTTTAGTAGTAATGATGTCGTTTTAGTGGTGGGCACTTTAGTGCCAAGGTGTCCACTTCAACGGCACTTGGGAACTTTTATCCCCTTTTCCCAACCTGATATTCAACCATTTTTCCCACTATTTTCATATAATTTGAGAGCTCAAAGAGAGGAAAAAACAGGAGAACTATCTATTGAAGCTAAGGTAAGCAAGGATAACACTCATTGGTCATTTCCTATGAATTTTGTCTTCAATTTCCATCCTAATTCATGATAAATTCTTATATTTAGGTCTTAAAATCCTTAAATTTTAAGGGTTTATTTGAGATGCAGTTTGTGCTATGTATGTGTTCAACTTTTTTGATCACACTGTAGCGCCCCAAAATCTCATCCTGAGATGTCACATGGTGCTTAAG
Source organism: Capsicum annuum (assembly GCF_002878395.1). Classification (NCBI taxonomy): domain Eukaryota; kingdom Viridiplantae; phylum Streptophyta; class Magnoliopsida; order Solanales; family Solanaceae; genus Capsicum; species Capsicum annuum. The sequence goes on along the minus strand of NC_061119.1, from coordinate 124,310,909 downwards.
GCTACAAGTAGCCCTAAGCTAACCCTTTGAGTCTGTTACTACTTCTAACACATGCTTTAGGATAAATAAGCTAAACATTGATACTTTATTGGGTCAACTATAATTTGAAATAACTGGAAATAATGATTAAATAGCAAAAATACTAATAATCTGGAACACAACTTCAACTGATAGTTTAGTCTGACAAAGCCTCTATTGCTCAAACTGGAGAGCCATTGGGATAGACCCCCAACTGACTCACTATGACCTGAAAGTAAAACCCAGAACACTGTGAAAATGGGAAACCTGCAAATATAGGTCCTCAAACCATGAGGACTCACCAACTGTGTAATATAGACAAAGGTACTCGGGAATCACGATCACTGCTGAGACTGAGCAGCTGAACCTGCATTATGAGATAATATAGCACACAGATATATATGTGGATCAGCACTATGGGAATATGCTTAGTATATGCGGGTGTATGCATTTACATAAAACAATATCACTAATCTTTAATAAAATCATGCATGAAAATAGGAATGACTCACATGGCTTGAATAAGTCTAAAATATAAATCTCAAAAATCATAAATAGTGAAACATTAACACAAATCTCATGAGTCATTATACTTAATTTAAAAATATAGACTCTCCTCTTATTCTTTGTACTTGAAGGCTAAAGGAAGCTTTAAACAATACTTTCAAACTCATGCTTTTATCTTGTGAAGAGTAAAACTTCTTTAAAACTTAGAGCTTATAGAAGTTTTAGGAACTTTTAACACTTGGAAACTCTGGAACTCTTTTAGACTGGGGAGTTTCTTCAAACCAACATAAACCATGTGAGCTGCATGGAGTCTAACGTCTTGCCCACGTTGGGGAGAGCTGTTCTATCCTTGCCATCGAAATAGAACCTTAACTTAAGTGATCACTTATCTTAACCCACAAAGGGTAAATCAGAAACCTACGGGGGCACCTATTTCTGGGGTATGAGACCTTGGAATCATACACAACTCGGTGCTAAATATTACTCCCATACTTAAGCTCAGAACTTTTAGGAAATCCACCTTAAAATAATTCAAGGGTCTATAATAAAGACCAAATATATATTCCTCTTTAGCTTAAATCATAATCAAATGTATATTCCTATCTTAGCTTAGACCCAAGGGGTCAAATCTTTAACTAAAATTTGAAAATATCTTAGTTATTGGGTACTCGTTACCCAAACAATCTTGAACAATAAATCTTAAAATAGGGGTCTATTGACCCAAATAGTAAATCTCAAGCAAACATCTCAAAATTCATGCTTAAGAATGCAATTACTCATAAGGTATCTTAATATCCGTAAGTCTCATCAATAAGCATAGAAACATATGAAAAATCATCCTATTTGTCTTTCAATTCATGGGAAGTATCAAAACCTTGCAACTAATGAAAATGGGTGAAAAACCCTAGCTCAATTTCATGTAAAATCTCATAAATTACAGAAAACTTGTAATTTAAAATAAGCCTTTCGGCACAAAGGTGAAAGGATTACCCTTGTTCAAACCTCACATACCTTAGATTGTGAAATTGGATGAACTAGCTTGCTTGATATTCTTTTGGAACCCTTGAGTGAAGGTTCTTGAAGCCTTTGACTTGGGAACTTTGAATCTTAACTCAAGTTGCAGAAATTATGAAGAGTTCTTAAATTTCTTAGAGAAGGAATTTGTGTTTGTTCTTAAGGAAGAAACTCTAGCTTTGAGATACTTTTGGATGAACTGAAGTCATCTGGTTCATTTGGGTTATTAAAATGAAAAAAAGGATGGAAATGACCAAAAATCCCCTTTTAAAAACAACTTATAATCACTGAACAAAATATGCATCACTGGGTCGACGATCCATCGGTCCTAACCGTCGTACCTGGGCCAGATTTGGACTTTTTTCCTTGCCTGCGATGGTTGGGTTGATGGTCGGTCCCTGGATAAATGGTACATCGGCCTTAACATCGCGTGTAACTAGAATGAGGTCTCACTATTCCTCTACGAAGGTTTGGGCGATGGTCCATCCTAGTTCGATGGTCTATCGTTAGCTCGATGGTCCATCGAACCTCTCTATTGCACCTGGGCAATTCAGACTGGTTTTTGTAATTTGGCCATATCTTTCTCTTCCAACGTTGGATTTTGACCAAATGGGTATCGCTTGAAAGATAATTCAATTTCTTCTATTATTTAAGTACTAACCACTTTGGAAGTCATTTTTAAATCTTTTAGAGATGGAATAAGGCTTCACTTGACATATTCTAAAGGCTCATACTTTCAGGGAACTTTATGGGGTCTTACACACACATTCATTGTCCTTTAAGTGAACTCATGAAGAATACAATTTTGATTCCATTTTTGGGCCTTATGGGCCCGTTATTGAACCAAATATCGACACAACACTTAAAATAGCAACACGGTTCTTATTTTACTCCCAATAAAGTATAGATTATGATTTTAATATCATGGTAACATTTTTGAATCGAGTAGCAAAGGTGGATAATATGTGGGCAATTCAAGGATATGCGGTTCGACATCAAGGTATGCGTTTGTCTACTCTAATTCTTTGAGATAGTTTGTTATTTATTTTGCACATTTCATATGGATGTTAGGATGTAATTATGGGTAGAACGTTATAAATTAGCCAAAATTATGAGTTTGCGTATTAGAATAGTGAATCAACCCTTAAAGTAAAATACTTTTTGTGCTTTTACAATCATATTACCCTAAGTTGCTAGCATGTTAGGCATAGTTGATTCTAATAACTTGTTAGTATAAGGTTTACTACTTTACTCGGTGGATTGTGATAGTTTTCTAAATTATGATATGATTATATTGGTTTTATATTATTCGACCCAAGCCTTTGATAATGATATTAGTTGGATTTGGAGTGAGTAATTTATCCTTGTAAAGGATGCGTTTTAGTTTATTGACATTTATGCACTTGTAGTTGTATTTTTTTGATATTGGTGATGGCATGCATAGATTTAATACATTTTCTCTCACTTAATGGTATGATTCCCACTAAAACCATGGTTTTACTACTGTTTTCCTAAAAGAGAATTTATTCCTATATTTTCACATTTAAAATGCATTCTTTCATAATGCGAATCATACCACAATAATGGATGATTTCTGAGCTTTTGAAACTTATAAAAATAATGTTTTTGATATTTGACCGAGTTAGATTTTGGTCTATAGTTTTACTACTACTATTTACTTAAATCGAGAGATATTTTTATAGTTTCTACATTTTTATGATACTCTAGTCTCAAAGTTTACCGTAAGCAATATATGCATCAACTTACACTCTTTTATCTACGGTTCGAGTTCGTGTATTTATATATATATGTTTGTTTATATCTTTAGAACTAGACGGAGTAGAACGAGGATGATGATTATTATTGGATATCCTAGATTTGGACTAGGTCAATGTATATGAGTACTCTCGAGTCCTCTAGGGGCTCCTTTAATCGTGAGAAATCATGCTAGTAAAGAGAGGTCATCGTAGGTCTTGTATTTGCGAGTTGTCATACTAGAGAAGGTTTATACACTAGGTAACTTTATGGCACTTTGATAGGTCATGGTACTATGAATTTTACGTTGCATTCATCCTTGTATGAAGATTGCCCATCACTACCATGACCTATATCTATCAACCTTATAGGGGGTTACAAAATTATAGGCGATGGGTATTTTTTGTTGTATGTTGTGTTTTCAATGGACAATCCACATTACGAGGCTCGATTTAGGTATTCTTTGTCTGGACTTGCTGGTTACTATGTTATTATTATTATAGTTAGATTGTAGAACGTTGATTATTGGATAGATAATGAGATTTGAGGTATGATTCAGATCCCTTCTATTACGGTTAATTTATTATACATGATTATCTCATAGTTAGACATTATGATTTTAGTCCTTGATGATGTTAGCGCTAGTTTGTACTATGATTAGGAGGTCTTAAGATACTAGTGTGACTACTTCAGGCTATACCTAGAAATAGTCTTGTTTATGTATATATATATATATATGTATATAGATATGGTATTATCGTATATCACTATATTTCACTATTTATTACTGTAGATATGGTCTTAGTTCTTTGGTTCCTGAGTATGTCTATAATTTAATAGTTTATGCATATTGCTTCCTCAGCTTTACTAGGCTAGTTTCTCAGACTTTTTAGTTTAGTTTACATTCATGATTTCTTATTATTATATTTGCATTATCTTTGAAGGCTTAGTCGGTAGTTTCCGATTTAGTAACATGTGTTGGTACTCATACTACACTTCTATGGCTTGTAGATCATAGTACAGGTTCTCACCATTATTGTGTGTATCATACAGAGTAGCTATAGTTTGGAGATTCAGAGTGAGCTCATGGTGTTTAGATTGTTACTATTCTCCCTCTTATGTACTAAATTAATCTCTATATTTTATTAAGAGATAGTTTGTACCTGTGTATTCATTTAGAACTTTGTTTTGTAATCTTATTATTACATTTGAAGCTCTTGTACTGATTCTACCAGGTTTTGGGACTGTTTTATATGTATTATCCTTTTATCATATTTATTCAATATTTTTCTCTACATTTCTCTTGGTAGTCCATTTTTAGTTGTTCCAAACTATGACTTGGCTTATCTAGTTATGCATTATAAAAAAATGCCACTATGACTTGAGAAATTAGGTTGTAATGAGTGGTATAACGAAGGATATTATATAGTATGTGTCTAAGGGTTTAAACAGTCAATAAGTGAAGTATAAGCATCAACGACCTGTTAGCACTATGCAAAGAATCCCCATTCCCAAATGGAAATTGGAAAGGATTACCATGGATTTTATTATTAGACTACCCTTTACATAAGAGAAATTTGAGACTATTTTGATAATTGTGGGTCGATTGACCAAATCAACGCATTCATTCCTATCAATACGAGTTATAATGAAGAGATTTGGCCAAGATCTATGTTAGAGAGTTTGTTCAAATGCATGGAGTCCCTATTTTTATTTTATCTGAAAGAGGTATTGTGTTTACCTCAGGTTTTTGGAGCAATATTTAGATTGAGTTTGGTACTTAGCTTGATTTCACCATAACTTTGCCCCTCATATTGATAGTCAGTGTGAGATTCTATTGAGGGGATTGGGAACATTTTATGAGCATTTAATGGACTTTAGAGGTCATTGGGTAAAAAACTTCCCCCTTGTAGAGTTTGACTACTTCAATAGTACTCATTCTGGTATTCATATGTGACTTTTTGAGGCTTTATATGGGTAGAGGTTTATATCCTTTGTTGTGTAGTTTGGCTATTTTCGGTAGACATTAGAGTACAGATTTATTAAGGGATTCGATAGATCATGTAAAATGTATTTAGTAGAGGATATTAGCTTCCTAGAGTAGGTAGAAGAGTTATATTGACTGTCAAGCCTAGTATATATCATATATGATTAGAGACTGAGTTCTACAGAAAGTTTCACCCTCGAAGGCTTTGTTAACGTTCAGGATGAAACAAAAGCTTAGTCTGAGGTTAATGGGCCCATTTGAGATCCTTGAAAAGTATGGTGAAGTGTTGTATATGATAGCTTTGACTCCATATCATCAGCTATTCATCTGTAGGACCCCGCAAAATTCTAAGCTTAACTCAATACTCTAGAGCATGACAAGAGGTCCTGGACAAAGAAATTTCAGCTAAGTGTCCATATTTAGAATTATTTTAGCCTTCAAAAGTTATCAATCTTATTTCAAGATCCTTACAACCTTAAAATGTCGATCTTTTGATTAAATCATGATCAGAGGTGTCAATAGGTAACATCAGGTGGGTTTTGTATTTTTTAGACCTCGTTTGAATCAAGGTCGGATGACCAAAATAGTGGGTCAATGCGATCTCGAAACGCCATGTCGCCCATCGCTTGACAAATATTTTTCCCCATCTTCTAAGTGCAATTCAAGTGAATCAACGCGGACTCAACATGACACATCAACCATCGCATCAAACCCATCAAAGCAACGCGTTGGGCTGCGTGTCACTGGGCAAAACTTTTGCTATTTTAATTCTGCGTCCAAAGGGGTAAATGGGTCTTTTTCCAACATCTATTCACCCCCCTAAAAGCACAAAATTAATCATTCAAAAGGAAAAAATCACTCATTCTCTCCAAAATCCTCTTAAGAACAAACCCTAACCTATCAAAGTCAAGATCAAGATTGAAGAAATTCACCATCAATCTTTGCGAATTCAAGAACCAAGGTATGTGCAGTGTTCACCCAAGGGTTTCCTTCCCCCTTTGGAGTTCAAGAAACACTTTTAAACTACAATTTAATAGATTTCATGAATTCTACGTGGGATTTGAATGTATTCATGATTATGATGTTAATTGTGATCGAATCCTTGGTTTATTTAAACTTTCATGTGAAATTATTTATATTGTGTGTAGTATCATGTGAATTCATGTGAAAAACCCTTGATTTTCAAATTGGGATTTGAAATTATAATGCCTACATGTTGTATAGTATCATGTGCATAGATTATGTTCCCCAATTGCTTGTTAAATTACTCCTGTAAATTAAATGTGAAAATCATGAAATGCTAGAAAATGTGCAAGCTTATATCTTACAAGTGTTTGATAAAATGCCTCTATGAATTAGTTGTGAGCAAGTGAACATTGTTATGCTTTTCAAGTTTATTCTATGCTTTACTTTTCATGCTATTGAGTCCTAGGAGTATTCAATACCGGAAAATCTGGCTGCTTTCCTAGAGTTATAGTAGATATAGAACAGTCTCAGTAGTGTTACAAATAGTAGTACTAGTAATGTCATAGTCTCAGTTGAGTATTCAGTTCAGAACTCAATAATATTCCACTAGTCAATGAGACCCAGTAAACTCAGTTTAGTTTAATAAGACAACAAGATCAAAAATAGTTCAGTCCAACCTAGAAGAGTTTAGAAATAAGCTTAGTGTCTATTCAGTTGGGAGAATGATTAAGCCCCGAGTGAACCCAAGGATAGGGAATCACCTGCCAGAAGTAGGTGTTATCCTTAAAAACAGTCCTTGTGTTCTAGAAATACATAGCCAATGTAGGGTGAGACATCAACATGCCAGTTGAGGGTTGATAAGGTGTTCAACCTGCCAGTTGAGGGTACCACCATTCTCGTTAAGAGCACATGCCAGATAAGGTTGACTCAGCACTTGTCTTTACTCGTGGTACAGTACTGACACCCTTCCAACTAGAGTTACAAGTTGGACCCTAAATTAGTTTAGAGAAGGGCATGTTGGTAGATGATTACCTCCCACTATTTTATTTTTAATCTGAATAAAACTCAGTTTAGTTCTACAGAATTAGGACTGTCAGAAATAGAATCTCAGTTAAAAGAAATTTAGTTATCAGTAAACTCAGATATCAGTAATTCAGTTATCAGTTCTCAAGACTCAGTACCCAGTGTTACAATGATCTCAGTTACAACATGAGTAGTTATGTGCATACTATCGCATAATTAGTATATATAGCAGTCTCACGTATACATGTAATCTCATTTAGTTATATTTATGTTACTCTGCAAGTTATTTTTCATGCATATGAACCCATACATTCAGTCTTACCTCACTAAGCATGCTAGTAAATTTAAAGTACTGACGCATACCTTTCTTTTGCGCTATGATGTGTTATGTCATAGGTTTAGATGCATAGGCTTTTGATCGTATTTCGCAGTCCAGTCCATCAGCAACAGACTTAGTGGTGAGTCCTCATAGTTCGAGGATGAAGTTGTTATTTTAGTATTTTAATACATTTTTCAGTAGTTGGATTTAGTTGGGGGCTTGTCCCATCAACTCCACTTTAAGAAAGTTTAGTTAAAGCCTTATTAGACTATATTATTTCAGACAGACATTTAGATTTCACTTTTCATTATTAGTATTTGATGTTTATATATGAACATTATGGCAATATCAACCCATTTTCCGCAATATTATTATTATTGTTTAGCTAATGTAGCAGGTAGCAATCTTGGGTTAGCTTCTGGTCCTTCAGGATTATGAGTACTGTGTGACATCTGGGGTGCTGACCTGGGTCGTTACAAACTTGGAATCAGATCCTAAGTTTCAAATGAGTCCTAGTAAGTCTGAAAGCCAAGTCTAATAGAGTTTTTTTTAGGGTATGTAGCGCGCCACACTTATGGACAAGTGGCTATGAGACATTTTTAGGAAAAGTTTCCTTACTTTCAGTATTCATGCTGTGCGAGTGATCATGAGCTTAAGTTAAACTCTTAGACTAATTCCTTCCTTCCTTCCATCTATAACATGATTCCCCAAAAATTTAATGGAAGAAGGAATGAAAATCAGCCAACACCTCCGCCCGTTCAGGCAGATACCCTGAATGAGCAAGTGTCTCACTCTGAACTCAGGACTGCTTTCACTGTCTTAGCTTATTCAGTGGTAGCCCAGAATAATCAGTTGGATTCTATCCTATCTAGGCTTATGACAGAAGCTCTGCAGAGTGAGGAGAAAAGATATAGGAAAAGAGTGAGAAAGAATAAGAGGGCCAGAATGACACGACCAAAGACTAGTCGAACAAATCCTCCTTGCTAGAAATATGGCAAAAACCATCAGGCCGTGTCTAGGGCTAGTAGTGGGTTATTTTTTGGAGGGCTGGTAGTTGGTTGTTTTTTTTATGTGGCAAGCCATTCCATAGAATAAGAGATTGTTCTCAGTCATATTCGTGAAGTCAGCATACCCATCCCTCAGTTTAGTCTAGACGCCCAAATTAATAGGGTTCCACTTTTAGTGCCACCAGTAGGCAACGCCCAAATAGACTTTATGCTCTTCAGTCCCGACAGGATCAGGGGAGTTTTTCTGACATGGTCATTGGTACGTTACAAGTTTATCATTTGCAGGTTTATGCTTTTCTATATCCAGGAGCTTTTCGTCCTTTGTAACTCCATACTTATATAGCTATTGGCTTTGGATTGAGTCCCAAATCCTATCAAAGCCCTTATTAGTCTCTACCCTAGTGGGTAAATCTATCATAGACCAACAGGTATACATGAACTGTTCATTTATGGTATCTCAGAATTTCACTTCAGCAGACCTAGTAAAATTAGAGATGACAGATTTTGATATCATTCTAGTCATGGATTGACTTCATTCTTGCTATGCTTCAGTTGACTTTAGAAATAGCGTTGTCCATTTTTAGTTTTCAAATGAACCTATCCTTGAGTGAAGGGATAGTACTTCAACACTTAGGGGTCAGCCCATTTGTTACCTTAGGGTGAGAAGAATGATATCTAAGGTGTGTATATCATCTTGTTTGAGTTAAATACTCTAGTTCACAGACCCCTAATCTTGAGTCAGTTCCAGTAGCATGTGAATTCCTATATGTGTGTCCCAAAGATCTTCCAGGAGTCCCTCCTTAGTGGGAAATTGACATTGGAATAGACCTTTTTCCAGATACTTCGCCTATATTTATTTCTCCATGTTGAATGGCCCCAATTGGACTAAAAGAGTTAAAAGAACCGTTGAAGGAACTCCTACATAAGGGATTCATCAGACCAAGCGTATCCCCTTATGGTGCAACATTTCTATTTTTGCAAAAAAATGATGGTTCTCTTAGAATGTGTATAGACTACCATTAGCTAAATAGAGTCATAGTCAAGAAAAAGTATCCACATCCTCGAATCGATGACTTGTTTGACCAACTTTAGGGTGCTAGTCCTTTTCTAAGATAGACCTTAGATCAGGCTATCACCATCTTAGTGTCAAAGAATGTGACATTCCAAAAATAGGTTTTAGAACTTTGTATGGTTACTTTGAATTCCTAGTCATGTCATTTGATCTTACCAATGCTCCAGCAGCCTTCATGGATGTGATAAACCCCGTGTTCAAGTAGTAATTGGATATGTTCATCATAGTCTACAGAGATGGCACTCTTCTCAAATCTCACAATGCGGATGAACCCACCGATTATATCGAAATTGTACTTTAGACTCTTAAAACCCATAATTTATGATGGTATATTATCTATTCATGTCTTACCTGTCAAATCTATGATAAAAGCTCATAATTATACACATAGTGAAAATCATGTACACTTACAGTTCCTAGTATAAGGAGTTTCAGTACACTCAGTATTACAAATCATGTTTCATGAATACAGAAACTCCTGACTTAGGTCATGGAGCTCATAACTAATGCACTAATGTCATGCTTTACAATATGCCCAGCTCACATGACTCAAGCTACAACCCTAAGTGTTGATATTCTATTCCTCAGTCCTTAGTTAAGTGTCGAGTTCAACATAGTATTCATTCACGCTTTAGGTCCTCGTGTTTTAACCCTTTAGTGAACTCTCCTTGTGAAATGATGTAGTGATAAGTGATTACTTAGGAAGGAGAGAGTAAATATTTCTATATAAGGAAAGATTTTTGGATACTTGTTTTACATGAGGCTATATTTATAAAAATAGGCTTGAATGTCAGGTTAGTGTACTAAATAGATGGATAGCAAGAAGTTGTATTTAGTTGTTGAAGGGAAGGAAATTAGAATTTTTCTTGAGACGAGAAGTTGACAAAACGCCGAATGTGAGTGTCTATTCAGATCCTTGATTTATGTTAGTATCCATCACATAGTTATCATAACCCAGCATTCAGTTTCAGTATGAGTCTTAATTACACTCTTAGTTACCATCTTAATTAAAGTCTCAATCAGAGTCCTAGTCTAGTAATCAGATCAGTAACTCAGTTCAGTTTCAAGTTTGCTTGACCATAGCGTACAATTACCAGTTATTCAGTTAATAGTATTTTGGTAACTCAATTTATAGACTATTTTGGAATAATGTTATACACTTGGTCTTGCATTCTCAGATAATACAACTTTCACAAATTTATGCTCGTTTATCTTCTTTTGCCTAGTCAGTCCTTACCTCATATCGATAATACTATAAAGTTTTAGACTTGTTATTCAGACTAAGTGTAGTTCAATATTACTTGAAAAATATTTATCTATCAACCATTAAATTAATCAGATAAGTTAGTATGTTTAAGCATTCGTGCTCAGTGTCCATGTGAATATTTTCAGTAGTCTCAAGTGAAGTGTCGTACTAAGGAGGAGAATATAGTAGAGCGGGTATTCGAGTACAATGCCTAAGCTTGAAAATTTGTAGATGCAGTGTATAGGGCTTAGTCACTCCATCTTATATGATGTTTTATAGACCTCGCCTCACACTATGGAATTTTAGTCAGGCTGTCATTTCTTATTTAGATGTTTTATTCCGCCCATGCCAAGATTCCTTGCTCCCTAAAGCCATTAGACCTCTTATGAAACGGTGTCAAAGAAAGGCTCCAGTCTAGTAGAAGTATCCAACATAAGTTAGTCCATAAAGCCAACAATCAAGTTTAGTCGTCAGGCAAACAAGCTCGTACAGTTTTGTTTTCCATCTTTCCATCTAATCGCACTATCCAAAGTCTCATGAATGTAACTATTCTAAAATGGATCAACCAGGTAGTTGCGAGTTCAGCTCAGTTCATGTATCATGCCACAGTTTTAGATCCCTGATATGCAGTCACAATTCAGTTCGTAGGTGCCCTATGCATCATCCCAGTCTTTCCTCAGTAGCTTAGCCAAGTCAGCATCCTTCAGGGGATGTATTATCCTAAGGTGCAGATTTACTATAGTCCCCCAAACTTTTATGATCTAAACCTTCCATTTTTTGTTCACGTAATGAATCTAGTTTGGAGTAGAAGTTACTCATAAGTGGACCCTTAAGTTCTAATCTCAATCATAAGCCATGTATTCAGGGCCTCAGTTCAGTTCCTAATACTCTATTCATGTATCATATTTTAGGTGTAATCATGTCCTCATGTTCCATTCATACGTGTTTAGTAAAGGATCTCGAGTTGAGATCGGTAATTTTATATTCTTGTAAATTCTCTCCAATGAAGGGGTTAAAGAGGTTTGCCAAAAAAGGGGAGCTTAGTCCTCGATATATCTGTCCTTACCAAATTCTTAGTCACTTTTAAAAGGTAGCTTAAGAGTTTTAGTTGCCTTCAGAGGGTACGTTCAGATACTTTGAACTTATGCAAAACCAGCTAGTGCAATAATATTTTCTAGTGCAAATCTCCTTTCTCGTGAATGCAAAATATAAAATATGAACTCGGAGAAAGAAATAATCCTTCTTCACAAATGAAATGAAGGAAGCCATATTTATAAAGGGTAATCAGGACTTGGATAGCCTTTTGCCTTCACTACGAAACCAACAAGACTGTCGTGAATCTGCAGGTCCAATTTTTTGGCCTTTTTAAATGATAATCCGTAGTTGTGAATGTAATCACTAATTAACTATCCAGATCAATAGTGACCCCCATGAATTCCATGGCTTTATAATATTTATGAGGTACTATTCTCACAATAGCATAAATAGTCCTTTTATGTGATTTTCACTATTGTTTAACCTAGGACCTTTAAGAAGGGGTGATTTTGAGTGTTTATTCACCATTTGTAGATGGATATACTTTGAACTTTATTTCCATTAATTTTCTTTGATTATATCATTAAAAACACTCTTTAATCCTTGTTTCAAAATTGGTTTTTGGGGTTTTCTAACACCCCAATATAAAATCTAAGATTAGAACCATGCTTCAAGTACATGTAAAATAAAAAATATAGTAATTTTAATACGAGACGCTATTTATAAATATATTAAGGCCACAAAAAATCCTAGATTATGGCGAAGTCAAAACCTCCCTTATAAATTGATTTCTTATGAAGAAACACGTTACAATCAACTTCACATAAGAATAACTCCTTGACTATGAAATATTTTTTTATCTCAAGACCCACAAAATGATAGATTTTTGAATTTTATTTTAAATACATCACATTTTCCATAAATCAAGATCAAAGTAAAATGTTATGGCCAATTTAGTAAAGCATTGTCCAACAGTAAAATCTTATGACCATAGGTATGATCATGTTGAGATGGTATTACTATATAATGCTCCCATATGATCCAATTAGTCCCAAACATATGAAAGTTGACGAGAATACATTGAAACAATGAGAGGGAACCATTTCCATGGTTAAAAACTACAATCTTAGGTACGATCGTGACCCCTAAAGTTGATCTGGTTGGAACCTACAACCTACTAACTAAGGTACAATCTAGTTCATTCCATGATTGTTCGAAGGATCATCTACACGAGAACAGGCATACCAATCTCAGCTTTCAAACTTTGAGCACCACCTATGATTGTAGGTGAGTCCCAAATCATGGAATGGTCCGCATGATGCAATTCTTTAGATTTTTATTTACATTTTATGAGGGAAGTTGTAGTATTTCCCACTCTTTTAATATCAAAACCATGTAATATTATCCATCTCAAAGTGGACTATAAATATTAATAATACCCTAAGTCCTTATTACTCAGAAAACACTAGACCCTTAGCATCATAGAGAAAGATAAATGCAATTTCTCCTACTAATGGCTACTAGGGTTCATCTTCTTCAAGCTTCCAATTTCAAAGATTTCTTTAGGGTGTTCATCCACATGTATTTGTAATTTCATCAATGGGTCTCCTTTCACCCATTGAGTCCCAAAGCTAACTCAATTTTTTTTAGCTTAATTCTTCCTTTTAGCTTAGGGTTAATATTCTGAATTCATTGATAGTCTAGTTGCTTGATCTCATTGAGTTATAAACCAATGTTTTACATGAATTTATGTACTACTAAATATTCAAAATTATAACCCCTAATTTATTATAAGATCTTTGATTATTGGACTTGAGTTATTGAAGTCCTCTATTCACCTATTTTATAGAATTATCATAATGGTTGAATTCTTCATAGATGGTGGGTTATAAACACCTGATGACCTAGTATTTCATGCATATTTATGAGTATTATATCGTCTATTTTCCATGTTTTTAATGCTTTTAAATAATGTATTTATTTTTTGTCTTAAAATACTATTATTATTGAGCATTCTAGATATTAGTGTCATTCTATTGAGACTAGTACTTAGCACTGAGCAAGTACAGGGATAAAGGATCACCCTTTGTTAGGTTGAGACTTTTAGTAAAAGTCTCCAAGTGCTAGAATTTTGATGCGAATGTAGCTTCTAAAGTGTTATCTATTAGACCTAGCTTGACACATTAGTCTCTTTGACCTTCAATTTAGTGAATCCACGTCTGTCATTGTTTACGCCCTTAGAAAGGTACTAACACCTTTCTAATTGTGGTTATTAGTCGTATCTCATTATCTAATTTTAGGGTATGTAGGTTAATGGTAGCTCTCATAGTTCATAACCCATAGATCAGATTTAAATAATTGCATGACCTTATAATCAGTTACTCATCTTATCATATAATATATGCTTATTGCTTGGTCTTACATCATTTTACAATTTTATAGTTATCACGTTCAGCCTATATCGGTTATTTTCTATATCACATACTCATTACATTCAAAGTACTGATTAGATTTTTTTTTACACTATATTGTCTTATAATATAGGTTTTGACATTAAACATTTGAATTCATCGTGCGATCTCCCACTATATCAGTAGTAGTACTTTAGCTAGTCCTCATTAATCAAGGACTAGTATCAACATTTTTTATTTCATTTTTAGTTTCAGATAGTTTGAGTTATTTTGGGTTTTGTCGTAGTGACTCCTCTTAGTATAAGCTTTTAGAAAGAGAATAGAGATTCAACTTTATGTTATGTTTAGTAATTTCCATTTATTTAACATTGATATTGGGTTTTGATTTTCATATATTATTCAAACATTATCGTCAGCACAATATTATTTAGTTTTATAAAAAATTCTTAGTATCATGCCAAACCATGGGTTAGCTTTTGTTTACTTGTGACTTTAAGCACCATTTATGACTTATGACTAGGGGGTAGTCTTTGGTCATGTAAAATTTTGAATCAAGTATGTGAAAGCCACGTTAATTAGAGTCTTGTTCATTGGTTTAAAACACAGTACACTTATGAGTGAGAGACTATGCAATATTTTTAGAAAAGTTTCACTTCTTTCATGTTCGTATCATGGAATAAAGTGTGAACTCTATTAAATCCTTCTTATAAATCATTTTATAAATGTTGAAAAAATATGTTTCCCAAGAGAACTACTTGAAGCAATAATGGAAATGTAAACGGTATTGGTAATCAACAAGCACCACCACTAGCTCTAGCAAACCCATTAATTGAACAAGTCTTCTATTATGAATTCAGGGGTTTCACAGTGTTAGCACTATCCATTACCACATAGGATAACCAGAAGGAGATTACACTAGCCAACCCACCAGTAAATATGAAAAAATCAGAGTTTGAGGGTTTACTCAGATAAATCCTCTCGTATTCATTGGGTGTAAGTCTTAATAGCATCCACTTGAGTTCTTGGATGGTATTCAGAAAGTTACTGAGATCATCGTTGTCACTACAACTAAAAGTGCATGACTTGACAACTTATAAGTTGCAAGGAGTGGTTCTAACCTAGGATAAGCAATGTAAAAATGATAGAGGTGTAGATGCAGGATCTTTAGAATTGGATGAGTTTGTTGTTGTAGTTTTGGATAGGTTCTTCAAATGAACCTTTAGGTCTTTTTCAATATTTCATCATATTTTCGTCATTAGAGATTTTACATATCTTCCCCGAGTCATTTACAACTTGTTAGAATTAATATCTTGGTTACCAGGAAGTTCGTGGGGTTTATAGAGTCAATTCCTAATTTAAAAAACTTTGTTGGTTCCAAATAGCCACTAGGAAAAAACATCAATACAATGATTTTAGATGAAAATTCTGACTTCTCTAGTAGCTCTAAAATATCAATTTAAGGCTAGGTAGACCTTTAGTTTGGGTCCTAATTTGCCCAAACTCATTTTGACCAATTTATTGAAAAGTTAAAAAATTGGAAATTATGTGTGGGACCCATATTTGGTCAAAATGACCTGGGATTGAAGATTTTACTTTGCCAATGCATCCATAATTTCTAAGGAATGGTGGTTACATAGTTTATTTGTTTATATCAGATTCAAAGTGTATCTTGAGGAATTGGTCAAAACATGGGATTCTTCAAAGTTTCAGCTGATACTTGGTGCCAAGTTAGGATGCTGTAATCTCACAAGCTCGGATGACAATTACCTTAGAGTGATCATGGTAGATGCATGGCTATAGTGAGACCTCTTTTCCTAGGAAAGGTATTTAAAGGCCTTTTGGACACTATTTTGGCACTTTACTCTCATTCTTTAAGACCAAGAAACCCTAGAATGGTATGCTAAACTCAAATTGAATCTTGGGAGTGTCTTGGGTGCTTAATTAACATATACTTTCATTATTTACCAAGAATTTGAGGTATGAATTCTTCTATTTCATGCTTAAATTTATTGAATTGTTGACCAAAACCCCAAATAGCATAGATTCTTGGTTTAGTCCCAAATAAGAATAATCTTTACTTATTTATTAAGGGTTTTGATTTATTGATGGTGTATGAACATTGGGTTTTCCTTAAAAATGTATTTTTTGTAAGTGGGACCCATTTTGGATTTTTGGTTTCATTTTGGGACTCGAAGCACAATGATGGAATATGGGTATAGATGTTCCTGTTGCACGTGTAAATTGTGTTTCTTATAGCTTTGTACATTGAAGAAGCTTCTCAAAAATGAAAAGAGAAGATTTAGTGTTCCGTGAACTTTCTTTGTATTTGAGGTAGGTTAGACTTGTTCCTTGTTAGGTTTAGCTATGTTATAGTATAATTGCGATATCTTGTTAGATTTGGGAGGTGTTTTAGGTTTTGTATTGATAAATGCTTAGACTTGGGTTTAAATTCATTATTTATGTCAGTTGAACTTATAGATTAAAATGCTTATCCGAAAGGCTTGAACCATGGGGAATTGAACTTCATGTCTGCTGGCTTGAATGAGGATGCCTTATTTACTCTAATTGGATGTAAGTGATCTTGTCACTCATGTTGTGGATAGTTGACCTTATTTTCTTAGATTAATATGAGTGCCTTAGTTACTATTGTTAAACTAGATGTAATGTTTGGGGAATCCTTTACCTTAGGACTATTGGTTGCTTTCTATGCATCTATGAATTGATTTGGAAACTATAGCCTAGTACCGGGTAGGAATTGGACTAAGGATGTATTAAGGGGATTAAAAGGGGGTTCTTGGCCCACATTAAGCTTGGATTGACATAGTTCTCGAGAAAATCTTAGACGACTACTAAATGCCTATAAAATGCTCCCCTAGAAACATGATGGATAATTTGAGTAATTATTTTATGGTAATGACATTAAAAGTAATGTATATGGTTGGTAGACTAAATTACTATAAATTCTATGAATAACTATGGTTTATGAAATAAATTAAGCCCATGTCTATGTTTTCATTTGTGCCATTATTTAAGCTATTATTTTGGAGACTAGGCTATGTGGCTACTCATATTTTACACTTACTTAGAAACCAAACTAGTAAAAATACTGCAAAGCCCTCATATTGATAATATTATGAGTCTTGGTATTAATGTTTCTAGAAGGCATGCTTATTGACTATGTGGGAAGTTATGTGCCTTATTATGCTTGTAACCCATGATAATTATAATACTCATGTCACACACACACACACACACACATATATATATATATATATTTAAAAATTGACATGGAAGATGAATCTTGAGTATTTAAGGTATTGTCTTCTTTACTTTTCCTTTATAGTTATTTACATTTTCCCTTATGGGTCTTGTCACATACTTTAGCCCTCATAGGGCTTTTCATTTACTTTATTCCTTGTGGGGTTTATTCTTTATTACCTATATTAAATTGTATATTGTGATGATAATGATACTCGACAAGGTCGGAGGAGTTGGTGATGATGATATTGAAAATTGAAAAGGCCGAAAGAGTTTGTGATAATGATATTAATACCCAAAATTTCTAGAGGATGATATGATGATATTGATAACCAGTGAGGCCAGAGAATGTTGTTATTATATTGATACCTAGCAAGGCTGGAGGAAGATTGCTAATGTGACAATGTGTGCATCTACCAGTTTATGTTCGTCTATCCCTATGTATGAAAATTGTATGCTCATATGTGTATATACTTGTTTATATGTAATATGGGTAGATTGTTAACATTTGGACAACAGTTGAAGCCCACTAGTGCTAGTTCCTTATAAAAGGGTGTAGTTAATTATTAACGATAACTAAGTATTAGGGATGGATTGTGTTTAATTTATCGATCAATACTAGTTGATAAGCAGAAACTAGTATAAAATAAGGATTTACTTAGTGAGTTATGTTAGTGATAACTGTTGGATAGATAGTAATATTGACTACTAAAAAGTTATATGGTAAATAGTTGACTAATAAATAATTATAACATATGATGGCTAGGAATCTAATAGAATAATTAAGGACCCTATTTTAGCTAATAAGTAGTGGGTAATGGGTGCTGAGGATAAGTAGCTAATAATGGTAATTTTATGGAATATGGTGATGTGGTTAGTGTTGGTAACAAGTGATGGTTCGACAAAATGACCAATTAATGATAAATGTGATAAACGGGTGAATAATGATGAGAATTTGATTCGGTGTTGGATAAATGGCTTATTATTATCTCTCTTGGGTGTACTCTTCCATAGTATGATATGCGATGATGAGTTCTATACAATATGCACCACTTGTCTTATGGGGACCATGTTGTTACTTTTGCTTGCTTGTTTATATGTTGTGTGATGCACTATGGTTTAGAATTATCTCTTTCTTATGCACAATGATTTTGGTATATATTGATGTTATCTGTTATACATTTTCTTAAGTTTACATACTTATTACATACAATGATGATGAATATGATTTCTGTTCAATTATGTACCTTGACTTAGGCTTATCTTTCACAATATAATCTTTATAACATGACTTAGCTCAATCGACCGATTATGCCTGCTAAGTACCCATTGTTTTGGTACTCCTACTACACTTTTTTAACATTTTTGGTGTAGATCCAGGTACTAGTTTCTTCCATTAATTTGAGTTTATGCGGGGTTGATCCTTTAGATATAGGGAAAGCTCATGGAGATTGAGTAGCCCATTTTACCTCTGTCATTTACCTTCAGTATTTAGTATTTGAGATAGATGTATTGACTATATCTTAAGTCTTTGTGGTTGTATTATTAACATTAAATAATTTTGTACTAGCTTTACCAGGTCATAGGATTTGTATCTTATGATGACTGGTTATCTATACAAGAACACTATCTTCATATTTTAAATTATGTTTAATAAATTTAGCCTAGGTGGGCATATCTTACAAAATTAACCCATTGCGATAGGTTCAGGTTATGGTTTTGGCTTACCTATTAGCGGGATTTAGTAGGTGCCAATATGATTCATAAATTGGGTCGTGAAAAATTGGTGTCAAAGACTAGGTTTCATCAGTATTATTTGTACAAGAGCAAGTGTCAAGTAGAGTCTTGTGGATCTGAATGTTGATGTCCATTTCCTATCTTTGGCAGTCTATGGGACATTCTTAGGAGTTCTTCACTTTTTTCTCTCATATAGAGCTAACAGTCTGAGTTGGTTTGTAGAATATTTCCTTGACTTTACTCTTTCACAGATGGCTAGTATGTGCTATCTCTACACGAGAAAAGAGTCTTGAGACTGAGCCCAGTGACCCTACTCGTATTTGCTAATGACCTAGAGGTTGAGGACAACCTCATGATATGGCCTAGATATGGACCAGGAATGACCATCTTCCCAAAATCCTATTCTTGCACCTGAGCTAGAGATTCTTATTCCATATTCAGTGGTGGGTAAGGACCATCCTAGGCTACCCCAGGTTTTGTTCCTTCCTTATTTCTCAGAGATACATTAATTTAGCTTTTGGGGATTGTTAGTGGTGTGTCGTATGATGATGCATAATTTACTAATCAGTGCTATTGAGGTCGAGGTGCAACTTGTAGCTGTGACTCCCAGAGTTGAGGTTCTCCCTGTAACATAAAATTTGTTTATCCACTAGCTGCTAAACCAGTTGTGATCCAACCTACTATGTCTATTAAAGAGCACAAGATATTGGGTATCTTCTGAAAGTTGTCTCCGCCTATATTTTTTGGTGGCCTAAGCGAGGGTATATTTGATTTTCTTATTTCTTGGGAGGAAAGTCTTCGTAGTTATGGCCTTGTAGAGACTAGCAGTATGGATAGTTAGATTTGTCTCCTTTTCACAAGTAGAGAGGTTTTATGGATTCTAGACCAGCTTAATCTTCTCAGCTATCTTGGACTGAGTTCTTTGAGATGTTTCTAGAGAAATATATGTCATATAACCTTAGAAATGGATTAACAAAGTAGTTCTCAAGATTATAGTAGGGTTCCATGATAGTTGTCGAGTATAAGGTTCATTTCTATATCTTGGCCAAACATGGGACTATTATTTTTTACACAGATTAGGAGAGAGTTTGCTACTTTGTTAGAGGGTTGAGACTCCCCATTGTATAGCTACTCAGAGTTTAGTTGATACACGGTAGTATATTTGCTTGGGTTTTTGATCATTCTAGGGTGATATAGGAGATGCACCATGAGAGTCTTGAGGAACATGGTGAGATGCCTAGATTTTAGGGTAGATATAGTGGGAGCTGGAGTGGTTCCCAATTTAGAGAATGTAGTTCTTAGGTTGGGTATTTTCCATTTCCATCTTTTAAGCCCTATAGTCATTATAATAGACCAGTTCAAGCAGCTCTTTAGATTATTGATGGAGGTTAGTTTAGTGCTAGTGCTTGCCCTGATAAGAGTGGTGAGCAGCCCTACAGGGGTTTATCTTTAAGTCATTTTAGACATGGCAGTTATTTTGGATCAGTTGGACCTATTGATTCTCGTTCTGCTCATATTTCACATTTTACTTGAGAACTTCCTGGTCATTATTTATGAGATTGCCCTAGTTGTGGGGCAATAGGTTTTTCACGTTAGGGAGCTACCCCTATTATAGTATTTCATCCCTCACGTAGAGGTGGTCTCATGGTTGTAGGGGTAGTTACCAGGGTGGTTGAGGATGCTCTTAGACGGGCAAGGAAGGAGGTTAGTCAAGTTCCTAGCAAGGTTGCAGGTGTGGTCAATTATATGCCGTACCTGCTAGACCCGAGACAAAGACTTCAGATGTTGTAGTTATCATGTGATTTTGCTGTGCCACAAGTCTGCTCTTACTTTATTTGATTTGGTATCCACTTATTGTTTTATATATGCATATTATATACCACAGTTAGAGTTGACTACTAATTTATTATTTGTATCTTTCTAAGTATCTACTCCTGTGGGCGATTCATTAGTAGCAGATAAAGTATTTAGATCTTGTATTGTGACAATTAGTGATGTTGATACTTGTGTTAATATTATTATTCTTGATACGCTAGATTTCAATGTGATTTTGGGCATGGACTAGTTATCCCACTATCATATGGTCATGGATTGTTTTTTCCAAGATCGTTACCTTACCCATGCCTGACGTACCCCCAGTAATGTAGAAAGGAGTAGTTAACCGTGACTTGATGGAGATTATCTCTTATATTTATGCTAGGAGACTTATTTTGAGGGGTTTTGAGCCTTATCTTGCTTAAATTTATTATACTCGTATGGATTGTCCATAACTTAACTCTATGCCTATTGTTTGTAAGTTTCCTGATGTGTTCCCTACCAACCTGCCTAGTATTTCTCTATCTATAAGATTGAATTTTCTATTGACCTCAAACATAGTACCCAACCTATTTCAATTGCACCTTATCATATAGCTCCTACCGAGAATAAAAAGATGAATTCTCAACTTTAGAACCTTCTTAGTAAGGGTTTTATGAGATCGATTATGTCTCTGCGGGGATCTCTTGTATTGTTCGTAAGGAAGAAAGATGGTTTAATACATATGTGCATTGGTTATAGGTCGCTTAATAAGGTGACGGTGAAAACTATTATCCTATGCCTCAGATTGATGATATATTTGACCAACTTCAATGTACCATAGTGTTTTCTAAGATTTATTTTGGGTTTGATTACCCTTAGTTGAGCATACAGGCTTAGGATATCCTGAAGATAGTTTTTAGGACCCGTTATGGTCATTATCAGTTCTAGTGATGTCCTTTGGTTTGGCTAATGACCTAACCACATTTATGGATTTAATGAATAGAGTATTCAGGACTTATTTACACTTTTTTTTCAATTGTGTTTATTGACAACAACATTATGAATTCGAGAAGTAGTGAGGAGCATGCGTAGCAATTGAGGATCGTGCTCCACACTTTGAGAGATCATTTTCTTTTTACCAAATTCTCTAAGTGTGAGTTTTGGATTAAGTCAGTGACATTCCTTGGCTAAGTTGTCTCTAAGGATGGTATTATGGTAGACCCAGCTAAGATAGAGGTGACTCGTGATTGAGCTAGGCCTATATTTCTGACTGGGGTCCGTAGTTTCATTAGTTTGGCCAATTATTATAGAAACTTTGCTCAGGGCCTTGCAAATATTTAATCCCATACGACCAGATTGACTTAGAAAAAGGTACGTTTCTGATAGTCCAAGGAGTGTGAGTCCAGCATTAGAAAGCTCAAGCATTTCAATACCTCACCTCTTGTAATAGCTCTTCCTATTTAGGGTAAGGGAATAATTGTGTTTTGTAATTTTTCTAGTGTCCGTATAGGTTTTTTTTGTTGTAGTAAGGTCATGTAATTGATTATGCTTCTAGACAACTTAAGGTTCATGGGTACAACTATCCTACTCATGATTTTTAGTGGCAGTGGTAGTTTTCACATTTAATAATTAGATGCATTTTCTGTATTGGCTACATTGTGATATTTTGATCGATCATCATAGACTTCAACATCTAATGACCTACCGAGATCTTAATACTTGATAGCGTAGATGGATGGACTTGCTTAAGCAAAATGATATTTCCATCTGGTATAATCCGGGTGAGGTGAATGTGGTGGCTGATGCATTGAGTCGCAAGGTAGTGAGTATAGGTAGTGTATATTGCATATCAGTTTCTTAGAGGCCCTTAGCATGGGACATTATTTACTTGGCCACTTTGATGGTTAGCCTTGATATTTCAGATCTTTGGAGGAATTTTGCTTGCGTGTAGGTAAAGTCCTCACTACATGAGTAGATTCGTGATTATCAGTATGAGGATAGCAAGCTTCGTCCTCTTTATGATCAGTTGTCGAGTTGTGAGCCCAGAAGCCCTACTATTGATTCTAAGGGTAATTTATGGTTTGATAGATGTATTTGTGTTCCTCATATTGGTGACTTAATTTAGTTAATTTTACATTAGGATAACAAGTCTATATATTTCATTCATCCTAATACAACCATGATGTCTACATATTTGAGGATGCACTATTAGTGGAGTGGCCTGAAGAGAGATACGGAAGACTTTGTAGCTTGTTGCCTATGTTGTCAGCAGGTAAAGGCCGAGAATCAATGTCTTGTTGTTTGACTCAGAGGTTGCCCATTGTCAAGTGGAAATGGCAGTGATTACTATAGACTTCATTAGTTGCTTTTCTCATACTTTCTGTAGTTCTGATGGTGTGTGGCTGGTTGTGCTTCATTTGACCAAGTCAGCAAATTTTTTTTCTATTCAGATGACCTCCAATACTGAGAGATTAGCCTATATCTATGTTCAAGATACAATCCATTTGCATGGGGTGCCTATTTCTATTATCTCAGACTATAGCTCTGTGTTCACTTTGAGGTTTTAGAGAGCATTTCAGGAGGAGTTGGGTACTCAGGTAGATTAGAGTACAACCTTTCAACCACAGACGGATAGTCAGTCTTAGAAGACTATTCAGGTACTTAAGGATAGGCTCCGAGCCTATGTTATGAACTTTTGAGGATAATGGGATCAAACCATAGCCTTGGAAAAGTTTTAATACAATAAGAATTATTATTTGAGTGTTGAGATGGCACCTTTTGAGGCTTTGTACGGCAGGAGATGTTGTTCCCATGTCAGATCGTTGGAGACTTTTGAGTTGAGGCCCGGTGGTACGGATTTGCTTCAGGACTTATGTGATAAAGTCTAGGTGATTCAGTATAGGCTGAGAGCAGCCTAGAGTAAGAAGAAGACCTATGTAGATCAAAGTATTCATGCCATAAAATTTGGAGTTGGAGACAGTATGGTTCTTCATGTATCACCCATGAAAGGTGTAATAAGATTTGGGAGGAAGGGTAAGCTCACTTCTCGATATAATGGTCCTTTTATGATTCTCAGCGCAGTTGGTGAAGTAGCATATGAGTAAGATTTTGTGGATGTTCATCAGATTTTTTATGCCTCTATGTTGTGGCAGTATATTCTTGATCCCTCCCATGTGCATATATGGTACTTATTCCAACATGATGAGCACTTGATCTTTGTGGAGGATCCTATGGTTATTTTTTCTAGTAATGTGAAGTAGTGCGTACTAGGGAGATTCCTATAGTTAAGGTTTAGTGGAGGCACCATCCAGTGAAGCAGCCCATTTAGGAGATCTTAATCGATATGTGTGGCTAGTATCCCTATTTCTTCGAGAGTTCAGGTATTTTCTCATCTTTAACTTTTGGGGATGAAAGTTCCTTTAATAGTGGATATAATAATAACCCTTCAGGTCATTTTCCATAATTTCTGCTTATTTTCGTTGTTAGAGTTTTTTGATAGATACCCCAAGTCATTTATGACTTGCAGGAACTAATAGCTTGGTTACTAGGCCGTTCGTGGGGTTTATAGAGTCAATTCTTAATTTAGAAGTCTTCACTTGTTCCTTATGGCCACTGGTCATAAACTTCAATAAAATGATATCAGATGAAAATTACGACTACGCCATCATCTCTGGAATATCAATTTTAGAGTAGGTAGACCTTTGGTTTGGGTCCCAATGCACTCAAACTCATTTTGACATATTGGTTGGAAAGTTGAGAAATTGGAAATTTGGTTTTGGGGCCCACATTTGGTCAATAAAACCTCGGATGGAAAATTCAACTTCGACAACATGTCCAGAATGTAAAAATTACTATGGTTACAATGTTCATTTATTTATATTAGATCCCAAATGGATCCCGAGGCATTGGCTAAAACTTAGATTTTGTTCCAAGTTTCAGTTGTTACATGGTGCAAGGTGGGCTTCCACAATCGTACAATCATGAATAACTATTACCCTAGCACGATCATAGTCCATGGATGGAGATCGTTCCACCTTTTTTCCTGGGAAAGGTATTTAAAGACCTTTTGGCTGCATTTTGGGCACTTCTCTCTCATTCTTTCTGAATAAGAAACCCTAGAATTTTTTCCTAAACTTAAATTGAGTCTTGAAAGTGTCTTGAGATCTCAATTAACATATATTTAGGTAATTTACAACGGTTTTGAGGTATGAATCCTTCCATTTCATGCTTAAATTTGTAGATTAAATATCATGGAAGCCTAATTTAGCTCCAAATAATCTTAATCATCAACTATTTTTTGAGGGGTATAAGTCATTGATGGTGTATGAACATTAGGTTAACCTCGAAAATATGTTTTCCATATAAGGGACACACTTGGGGTTTTGGTGTCGTTTTTTGACCTGAAGCACAATGGTGAAATATGGGTATCAATTTTCTTATTATAATGTGTAGATTATGTTTTTGTTAGTTTGGAAACTTGAAGAAGCTTCTCAAAAAGGAAAAGCAAAGGTTTAGCGGTTCGTGAGCTTTCTTCGAATTTGAGGTAGGTAAGGATTGCTCCTTGTTAGATTGGCCTATATTATAGTATAATTATGATATTTTGTTACATTTTTGAGGTATTTTTAGTGTTGGATTTATAAATGAAAATATTTAGTTTTAAATGTATCATTTAGGACACTCAAACTTACATATGGAAATGCCTGACTACTAGGCTTCAACCTTGGGGAATTGGACTTCATGTCTAATGGCTAGCATGAGGATGCCTTAGTTACTTACTCTAATTAGATATGAGTGACAAGGTTGTGGGTAGTTGACGTTAGTTTCTTACATTAGTGAGAGTGCCTTAGTTACTATGATTGAACTAGGTGGAAAGTTTGGGGAAGACGTTTACTATATGATGATTGGTGGCTTACTATGCATCTAAGAATTGATTTAGAAACCTTAGCCTAGTCTCGGGTAGGAGTTTGACTTACGATGTACTTGGGGATTTAAAAAGGGGTTCTTGACCCCCCTGAATCTTTGATTGACATAGTTCTCTTGATGACCTTAGACGGTGTTGAGGTCTATCAGATACGCAAGTGCACGTGATCATACAAGTAATATAGTGACTAAAAAGAATAGGATATTGTACCCATGAAGGCTACTTGATTAGCAATTTACTTAACTTCAGTTCCCAAAATATTATATTCAGGTGTTTTAGAGTGTTAAAATGGTTGTAACAATTTAAGAAATAATTTAACAAATATATAAGTAACAAAGTTTGCCGACCACAATGTATGCTAGGCTGCAAACAATACGAGAGAGAATTCAAGGGTTGATGAACTCTTAACAATCCTACAAATCTCTATCCTTATTATGGTTGTGTTGATTCACATGGATTAGATTATGATCATGGTCTTTCGAGCCGCAAATATTCTACCTAAAAGGACATTGCAACAACATCTTTGAGCAGGGATGAAATAACCAATTTAGACATTTTAAGTTATCTTCCTGTAATTGAACCAAACAAGTCTTTAACTATATTCCTATCATAGTCGGTACTTCAAAACTTTTGTTCTATATAGGAATAAGAACTTTCTCCTTAAACTCTTCGATCTATACTAATGGTTCTCCTTTTCGGTTCTCAAAAATTAATATGGATTTAGTTTAATGGTGGCCATTCATTAAAATATTACAATTAAGAGAATAAGAACAACCCATGCTATAAATCAATGGTAACCACAATAGGAATATCAAAATTCAATCATGTATTTTTCTATATCCCTAGATCAAGGTTGTTTAGCCACTCTTGTTTGAAATTAACATCATATATATAATTAATCATAAACAATTCAATGTTGAAAGATTAAAAATGTAAGAACCCTCAAAATACTCCTGAAATTATTTTTTCCTTACTCTTTCATATGACAAAGATGTTTACAATTATGCTTAAGTATCCATTTTTTACTAGGGATGGATTGCATAAAAATTACTCAACTCTGTGCCATGTACCTTCTTGCGATGACTAAAGTCTGTGGCACGTCAATATCGCACATGCTCATAGAAATGCACCATCTAAAATTAATCAGCCTACGTGCCATAGAAATTATCATGGACACTACAATCAGTGGCACGGATCTATCAAAAACCTTCAATGGACTATGCCATTGGATTTTAATTCATCAATGTTCCACAGAGCTTAATGCAGAGGCTAACCTCTGTGGCACGGAAGTTTGTGATTTTCTTCCTTTCCAGCACCTTGTATAGTTTCTTGCTTTCGTACTTTGTTCCATGTTTTTTGAACCTCTTTTCCATTGTCCTCATGCTCAAGATGTAACTCTAAATGATTCAATAATCCAATAGCTCCATATTAAAGTATCAAAACATGTACAATTTTACCACAATCAAGCCCTGCAACACTAGTCATGTCCATTAGCTTGAGAATATGATTTTAGCTCAAACACAATATAATTTACTAGTTTTAGCTTAAAGAACAAATTCATAGATGGATAAATATTATCTCTTGGATGTACAAATACGCCAAATATCACCACCCCACACTTAGCACATTGTTCATCCTCGTACAATCCCAGGTAATTATTATAACACAACTAGGCTTTAGACCACAATCTGAACAAGATAGTTTTATTAGGCACAAAGTATGAATCGTAATTTTAATCTAAAGCATGTCATGTCACATATGACAACACAGTATTATTATTTTCAAACTTCTTAGCCTCAAAAGTGGACTCTATTAGATTGGCAAACTTATGAACATTATTCAACCAAGCAGTCCTGCAAATCACCTAGTTATCCCCAACCTGCACCATCACCATAAGATGAGTACCCATATTCACTCACAATCTTGCAATCTATTCTAAGCACAGGTACAGAGAGAACAAATTTTACCCGCTCTCGCAAAGAATTCACATATGATATATGATAAACCATAGGCTTTCACTTAGTATATTAATCCATTAATAATTGAATGTTAACATTTAGGATCAAATAGGTCCTTAAAGGTTGTAATGTATGCTAAGGGATAGGTACGAACTATTTGGATCAAAGTAATGGCTAATCTCCTTAAGATATTAATACATCACATGAACGTTAATAACACTCAATTTACTACAAGTTCTTTACCTCATCTATACCTTTTTATTTTGGTTTTGCCCCCACATCCTTAAGCTTTCTCGTATACACTGTGGAATGGAGTCTACTTATTCAACACATTGTTTTTTCTTGAACATTCTTTATTTTTTTTCATCACCAAAATCCCTTCCTCATTGTACATTGATTCCTATAGCAATAGATATATTTTGGGGCCTTACTGTCACCTTTCTCCTAATTTTCTTTACCCTCCTTACTCAACTAATTTTTCACTAAAGCTTCTAAGATCTTTGGATCAAATTACAGGAAAACAAAAAAGGTGTACAAGTTATATGTGAGGCTGCCAAAGAAAATAGGCTATAGTATCAACATAACTGAATGGGAATATTCATAAGGGAAGGTAAAAGAGGTTTAAAATATGGCTATCAACAAAATGCCTACATCCACTCCTAAATCCAACACCCTTTGTTTCACTTTGTAAACACACTGGGCAAGTTCTAGACATCACTATGCATGTGGAATAACTAGATAATCTATCTCACACCTGGTGTATGCTAGATTCAAGTAGGATCCCTACAGAATCTCAACCTAGTAAATGCACAAATTCAAAATTAAGCCAACAAACTAAGAGTTACATAATTGAATTTAGGTGTCTCAAATTACCATCCTCTTTTTTAGTTTGGCATGCTTCTGTCTAACAAAGTGTATCTCATGTCCTGTAGCTATATGGCCGAATACAAAGTACCTCTACTTGAATAGTGGTCAGGTTTGTCTCACTTATTTATTTCCTCAAACTAATTTCCCTTAAGACGATCTTCATCCATACATCATAGAGGCAGACACCTAACTATGATAAATTATTAAAATCACCCTAAGGAATAAACATTTACTCCTAAAACAAAATTAAACATAGCTAAGCAATTAAAATTCTAAAATAAGAATAATGAAATTAATAAAGGACTACTAATTACCAATTCAAAAAGAAAAATGATTGCAAACTATGACATACTTAATAGTTAGAATGTCAATCAAGGCACAACATCAACAGTAACCGTAATATCTAGAAATAACAAAAAGATAAAAGTGGCAAATAAAAAGTGAGATGAGTGAGAACCACCACCCCACACTTAAAATATAGCATTATCCCCTGTGTTTGTAAAAATAACCAAGTCATGAGGTGGTGTAACACTTTATGATAAGGCCTTATCCTTGTCATCATCTACATCTAGACCGTAGGACTCTTCTCTAAAATCTAGGTCTATAGCCTCCTCCTCTAACTCCATATAAGAATCTCTCATCTACAGATCGTCCTCTTTGGGAACATTGTCATCTACGGGCTCTACAAAATATGGCCCTATACACAACAAGTTTCGGGCATGATGAATGAGTGGGTAATCTAGCTCTAGAACACAAATCTCTTATTTCATGGCTGGTTTGCCCCTACTCTCAGTGGTAATCTTATCATCCCGAGCATGACACTCACGCAAAGAAAGCACCTGCCAAAGATACCAATCCCAACCATGAGTTCTTGTCACATCTTTAAGGCTTGTGTCGATAAATAGCCTGTAATCTAGCACCTCCTTCTTAAAATTGTGACCTCTCAGAAACCTAGTCTATAAACCATCTAACCCATATCTGAGGCCCTAATGATAGCATTATTTCTTCATCATGGACAAGATAACATCTTCAATATTAATCTCATTGTCATCCTATATCAAGTATAAATCAGGCAAACCCTGTCGCGAGTAACATTTATCATGTGCTTATACAAAATGAGGATTGATAGATAATCTTCCACCACATGCATGCTTCCTAGTTGATTTGAGCATATAGAAATATCGGGTGAAGGTCGCTCTTTCTATGATGAACCTTCCTTGCTGTATATTTGTTACCATACAACTAATGTTTGATGTCGGCTTGTGGTAGGGTGATGTTGAGCTACCTTAGTAAAAGTGCATCTATCTTAAGAGTGCCCAAAATAACATCCAAATCATGAGATGAGAAGGTCACTACTTTTCCTTGGATATTTATTTCAGAATTGGGATCCCTGGGGTCCCAGTAAGAATAAAATTCTTGGATAAGGAGCAAGTTGTACTACGTGGGCTGCTCAAACTAGATGTTCATATGCATTTGATCCAACCTTCGTACAATGCTAGGTTACTCCACCAGTAGGCTTTCCTAGTTTATGAACTCTTTTGGGCATATTTTGTTTCATTGTTCTTTGAGTACCATTTATTTCTAGCTTTTCTACCCATCAAGTTCCATATATATTGAACTGTCTATGACAGACTGCTGGAGATCTCTGTACCTGACTAGTTTGTTTGTTTTAATTTTTGGAAGGCTCCTATAGGCCAACCATATCATTCCTTTTTGTTTCTCTACTATCCATAGCACCAGTCAATCACAACAGGCAGTAAAAAAATGAGAAATTGTGTTCCTTCAATCTAGAAAACACTTAGTATGGAAGGGTATAGAGACCACTCCACACTTAGTTTCTGGCATAAGTGTATAAGATCCTTAAAACTAGGGTACTTAGACTTCCCCTATTCAACATTATAATCTCATTTTTCAAAATACTCAAGCCATAGTAAAATAACATAGTTATTGATGTGCTAGATTTTTGTAGCATATTTAAGACTTTTTCACTTGAAATAATTGTAAGTTCTTAAGTAATTATTGGTGTTTTTAATGTTATTTCTTAATATTTTGTAGGAAAGTAAAGATGCATGGAAATAAATAACAATGGAGCAAAAAAGCTAAAATCTGAGCAAAAAGAGCTAAAAACATGGCTGACGACAACCCTTATAAGTTGTCAGCCTTGTGATAGGCTATCAGCATTGGTGTCATCCCTAACCAGAGATTTGAAGTCTAAGAGGAAGTTCTGACGACATTGGTGACATGGCATCAAAGAGCTGATAAGGCATCACAATGTGCGTCAGCCTAAACCAGAGATTGAGTTTGAAGAAAACATCTAATGACATTAGTGATATGTCATCAGATCGGTGATGTGGTGTCAGCTACGTCATTAGCATAAGACAGAACCTGAAGGCAATAAAATCCTCTCTGACAACATCCGTGATAGGGCGTCAACTTATTGACGCGGCGCCAGCCTGGCCGTCACCTATTCCGGACAATTTTATAATTTTTTAATTATATTTTCTTAATTAGGCTTTAGTATAAATATCATATTTTAGGGTTTTGATTAATTAATAATTCACCTATTAGACATCAACTCTAAGAAGAGAGATACAGATTTTTGCTCTCTTTTATAAAATATTCTTGTGTTTTGGTATCAACTATTTTTGGGGTTTCTACCTTGTGATTAAATCAGAGGAACTACTTGTTGTTTTCTATCCATTCATAATTTTATCATTATAATCATGAATTCAACTTGTTATTTCAATCATCAAATCATGAGCGGCTAATTTCATTTGCCGGAGTTATGGGATCCATGGATTAGGGTTTGATATGATACTAGGTGTTTAACGGAATCAAAGAGTAGTAAAACATCTTGAAATTCTATTGTTTTAACTAAAATCTAGTGGTTGCAAACATTACATTATGACTTAGGTTTTATTTGCTTCTAACGGAGAAATAGACTAGAGGACGTGAACTATCAATAGGGACTCAGAAGCTACCAACCTTCTATTTAATAATTAATGTTGTAACTGGATTAATCTACCTGAGATAACATCCTATTAGAAATAAATAAGTTATGTAAGTTCAAGAGAATTAGATAATAAATTGTCTGGTAAGGTTGAGAGATAAGTCAGATAGTATAATCGTTAGGGATATTCTGCAGTTCTACTCATTCCGAGAATCTCTAGCATTACCTAGTTTTTGTTAATTCCCAAAACCCTTGGTGAACATAGCTCTGGTTTCCTATTTAGACTGATTTGAACAATAAAATATTAAAAGTGAAAATTAACTCTCTGTGAACCTTAAACCCCCATTTTTTTTTATCGATTGTTTGAATTTAACTTGTAGCTATATTTTAAACTAGTTTAATCACCACTCACATTGTTCCCTGTGGATTCAATACCGACTCCAAAGTTGGGTAAATATATTGATGATGACCGCCTTACACTAATTTGAGGTGTATGTTGAGCGTTATCAAAAATGGCACCGCTGTTGGGGAATAATTTGGCATATTGAGTTGGTTTAGAATTTTACCTTACTTGTTAAATTTGAACTTGTAAATATTTTTTTGTGATTTCCTTTGTTTCATGTGATAGGTATATTCTATTTATTTTTTCTTATTTCTTACTATGGCATCATGGAATGAATGTGAGTTTGATGGTTGGAAATCTTATCTGGATGATCCATGTCCATATTGTGATGGACCTACCTTTTGGCATATTTGTAGATATGCTCCTCGGAGAGAGATGTGTGCACCATCTACATCCTACTGGGAGTATAATTGTTCTTTATATGGTGGTCAATATGGACATTGGAGTGATTTCTCAAATTCCCCCTCCTCCTATTGCGCTAACCCAAGTTCTAGTTCTTCTTATGAGTATGACCGGTCTTATGGTCAAGAAAAGGAAGAACGAAGCACTAAGAAAGAGTGACATTGAAGCTATGCTTCAACTAATGTTGGATCGTACAGACACAATGAATGATACTATATGTGACATATGTCAAGACATTACGGCATTTAACAAGGGAAGAGAATAAGCCAAGACAATCTCTTATGAAGACTTGATATTGATCAACCCTTAGAGATTTCCAAACCAATCGAGCCAACCATGAGGGATGATGCCAAGATTGAGGAAATGGTGCTAGAGGCAAAAGAATAAGCCAAGCCAATCTCTTATGAAGACTCTAGCCCAATTCAAAGTAAAAATGTTGAGATGATGAATAAAAGTGAGTGTGTAGAGGATATTGTAAATTTTGACGTAGGATTTATTGGGCCACAATTGAAAGATTTTTACACATTATGTTTTAATGATATCTTGTCTGTGGAATCATCTAAATTAGTGGAAGACTGTGAAGATGAGGAACAAGAATCCTATATTCTTTATTTTACACTTGATAAACAACATAAAAACACACCTCACTTTAAGGTCGAGTTTTTTACCATGCATCATTCATTACTCGGCTTTTTAATCTTTGTACCACCTCCCTATGAGCATGGCAAGAAGATAGACTCTCAGTTGAAGGTGAAATTCATATTCTCAAGGTGGAGGAAAAAGCTGAGTTGGGCCGTGCCGTGATGTTAAAATAGGCGCTTCTTGGAAGGCAACCCAAGGTAATTTGTTGTTTGTATTCGTACTATGTGATTGACATCAGATCTTCGCACCCATGGTGCCACAGGTATGTTTCTAACTCTCTTGTCTTGATTTTACGTGTTGGGAAAATGCATGATATTAAGTTGAGGGTCGGGCTACTTGTGGGTGTTGATGTCCTCCAGGGGTTTTTGTTGCGGTGCCTCTTTCCCCAAAGTCTAGTTCCTACTAGATCCGGCATGTTTAGGCATATTATGTTTGTTTTGTGATGTGTTGTGGTTAACTGGAGAAAAATAAGTATCTAGAGTAGTTGACATATTTTTGTTGATTTTTAAGACTGATAAATACCTCTCCGTTGGTCCGTTTTATAACTATGTAATATACATTTATATGTGGCTACTATGAATCTTTTTATGACATTAGTACTAGGGACATGATAATCACTTCTAACAATTTCTTGAACCGAATGGGTAGTAGCTTGTGATGTACCATTGTTCCATGTGTGTGAGGTCTTACTCAATTCCATATGTGTATTGAATTTAGAACTTACCCGGTTAGTCTTACCTTGGTTGAAAGATAGAGGTTAGGAAAGGATCATAGGCCGTTTTGACTTTTAAGTCATTTTTTTTCCTAAATGACCTTCCCTGTATGCATGATATCTCTTGATCCCTATTTTGAGCCTAAATTGACCATTTCTTCATATGACACCTATCACCTTCCCGTTTAGATCATAATGAACCTTTTGGCCCTGGTCCTTCTTGGACACTGTGTACCTTGACTTAGGAAAACAACCTAAGTTGAAGGTGGCCATCATAGGGGTGCATGATGTAAACTGAGTATGAAGAAAGGTAGAATAAAAGGAAAAGAATAAGTGAAAAAGAGTAAAAAGCTGAGTGGTGTGGAAGAAGAATAAGAAAAGAAAAAGAATGAAAAATAAAAGAAACATCCATCCTGAATAATGTGTGATCAAGAAATAGAGAAAAAGAAGAAAAAGGTTAATAAGTGAGCCCCAAAAGTTAAGGTAGTGCCAAGGAGGCTTAGTCACTCTAAATTCCATTGAATATCATACCATCCCTTAGACTATATTACAAGTTGAGGAAAAGACCTATAGTCATCCTAACTTACTTGTCTGGACACCTTGGTAATGAATATAAGGGAAAACATATGGTATTTGACATGCATTGATTGGAATTTCTTTCTAAGAGTGAGTGTCTCTTAACCGTCCCTGCATTGACATGCTTGACTTCATATATGAGTGAGGAGGGACTTCTTTGTTGTAAAGGCACATCTATTGTATTTATAGCTGTTTACTTGTTTGGGTAGTGTAACTTGTACATATGCATGGTTATTGTTGCTGATTTGATGCCATATCTTGATTCCTTTGGATCATATTGTTAATCTTCATTGATATGCACAATTGGATTTATAAGTAATTGAACGCGGAGAGTGGCATGAGTTTTGAGCTAAACTTGATAATCAACTATGATAGGTATCTTATGTGCCTCTTGGTTAAGCATCGTAGTATGGTGTTATGTAGTTGCTTGAGGACAAGCAATTGTTTTAAGTTATGGGTGTTGATGTGCTAGATTTTGTAGCAAATTTAAGACTTTTTAACTTGAAATAATAGTAAGTTCTTAAGAAATTATTGGTGTTTTTGATGTTATTTCTTAAGATTTTGTAGGAAAGTCAAGATGCATGGAAATAAATAACAATAGAGAAAAAGTGCTGAAATCTGAGCAAAAAGAGCTGAAAACATGGCTAATGACAACCGTGATAAGTCATCAGCCTTGTGATAGGCTATCAGTATTGGCGTCATCCCTAACCAAAAAGTTGAAGTCTTAGTGGAAGTTCTGGTGACATTGGTGAGATGACATCAAAGAGCTGATAAGGCATCACGATGACCGTCAGCCTAAACCAGAGAATCGAGTTTGAAGAAGAAATCTGGCGACGTTGGTGATACGCCATCAGATCAGTGACGCGGCTTCAGCTACATCATCAGCATTAGATAGAATCTAAGGCAACTGAAGCCTCTCTGACGCCATCCGTGATAGGACGTCAACTTCTTAACGCGGCGTCAGCCTGGGTGTCACCTATTCTGGACAATTTTATTAATTTTTTTATTTTATTTCCTTAATTAGGCTTTAGTATAAATATCATCTTTTATGGTTTTTGATTAATTAATAATTCACCTATCAAACATCAACTCTAAGAAGAGAGACACATATTTTTGCTCTCTTTCATAAAATATTCTTTTGTTTTTGTATCAACTATTTTTGGGGTTTCTACCTTGTAATTAAATCATAGAAACTACTTATTGTTTTCTATCCATTCGTAAGTTTATCATTATAATCATGAATTCAACTTGTTATTTCGTTCATCAAATCATGAGCGGCTAATTTCGTTAGCCGGAGTTATGAGATCCATGGATTAGGGTTTGATATGATACTAGGTGTTTAACGGATTCAAAGAGTAGTAAAACATCTTGAAATTTTGTTGTTTTAACTAAAATCTAGTGGTTGTAAACATTAGATTATGCCTTGGGTTTTATTTGCTTCTAACAGAGAAATAAAATAGAGGATGTGAATTATCAACAGGGACTCGGAAACTACCAACCTTCTGTTTAATGATTAATGCCGTAACTAGATTAATCTACCTGAAATAACATCCTAATGGAAATAGATAAGTTATCTAAGTTCGATAGAATTAGATAATAACTTTTCTGGTGAGGTTGAAAGATAAGTCAGATAGTATAATCGTCAGGGATATTCAGCTGTTCTACTCATTCTGAGAATCTCTAGCATTACCTAGTATCTATCAATTCCCGAAACCCTTGGTGAATGATAAGGTATAAAATGAGGGAAATCTCCAAAATACATCCTATAACCCCTCAAAGATAGGTATGGATATCTATATATTGATCTACGATAATCTATTTGACATCATGTTCTGACACTGTTAAGACCAATAAACCTGGTTGCTCTGATACTAATTTGTCATGACATAAAAATCCAAAGGTCACGATGACTCTTGTCGTAGTGAACATTGATAAGTAAGCCTAACACACTAACTAATACAAAAAGGGACATAAC
Source organism: Capsicum annuum (assembly GCF_002878395.1). Taxonomy (NCBI): domain Eukaryota; kingdom Viridiplantae; phylum Streptophyta; class Magnoliopsida; order Solanales; family Solanaceae; genus Capsicum; species Capsicum annuum. Next base: position 124,274,351 of record NC_061119.1, on the reverse strand, counting down.
AATCCAAACCAAAGGTTTTTCCCTAAGAAAAAGCTAAACCTTATTAATATAATAAATGTAGAAAGAAACATATTTAACAATATGAAATTCCAAAGCCTGGTGTCATAATGTAAGAAAATAACTATTACAACTTAAAATAAAATACAAAAGTCATCCAAAACAGGATATAACTCTATCTCTGAAAGATAGGAGTAGACTCCAGATGCCTGAAATCAACCACCACCTTTAAAGGCTCCAAATGATACCCCAAATCAAACACCATGAGGTATACCCAAACCTGAGTTTGCACTAAAAGTGTCCAGTAGGAGTGAGTATGGTCCACTTGTACTCCATAGGTATCATAGGCCGACTGAGAAAACTAAAAAACAAAACATACAAAATACACACTAAGGGCATGTACCCAGTAATCATAAAAAGTCCCACAACGGTTTCCCACACCGCTTGCACTACTAATTTTATAATATCCAGATAGAACATAGCGAAACACTAGAAAGGAATACAAGTACTCATTTATACCACTTATAAGCAAGAAAAAGTGAACAACATATATGAGATCATCATGTACATGTAAGGAAAGACAAAATAATGGATAGGTTACCAGCCAAATAGAATATACATTTGCAACACAAACATAATAAAGCAAATACAATAAGAATGATGATAAATATGATAATAATGATGATGTAATGCATGAGGTTGTCTAACAACCTTTATGATAATCGTACTGCCTCAAAGACTATCGCACAGTCTTTGTAAAAACCTACGGAGATAAATCTATAAGATATAGGACCCATGAGGGGTTCGTAAACCCATATACAATCAATATATATCCATATCTCCTCCTTAGCACATCCCTCAAGGAGGGTTTTCTAAGATACTATATTTTCTGTCAAGAAAATGGTGTTTCCAGTGTTTCTCCGTATTTTCATGGTGGTACTAGTGCTTCATGAATAAGAATGAGGATTTAATGCTTACAACAAACAACAATGAGTATTTTCATAACCAACCACAATGAGTATTTCCACAACAAACCAATACACCATCATGTGAGCTAAATATCCACTAATTATTTCAAATTATACATGAAATCCAACATGATTCATATGCCAACAGAGTACGAATACAACACAACACACAATTATACCGGAAAACATACCTTTATCAAACAAGATATAATTGTAATTATGTATAGAAGGATATCAATATCACATAGGACCCCATATGGTCATACATAGCACATAATGTTCCTAAACCACCACATAATGTTACATTTAGGCTCCTACACGGGCATAATAAATTAAGATAACCATTTTTATGATTAGTTCCCACACCCTTAACATCTATTTGTATCAACATTAACCATTGGCCTAGTCTAAAAGAAGTTAAGCCATAACCTAGCTTGAATGATGAAAACCAGAACAAAAGCCTTCGATCAAAATCTTACTCCTCACACATAGAACAGGAATCAACTAAAATATCAAAATATGGAATCTACGCATAAAAAAATCCGATGATACCCGTATTTCCAATTTTCAAGTTGGGGTCAAAAAGGGCCCTTACAATGGATTTTAAAAAAATAACAACAAAATCATAACTTTATTTCAAAAATATGTTCCTCATAATTTTAGGAATCTATAGCTGAAAACCCAAGAGAAAATCAATTTAAAATAAGGTCCAAATCAATGAAAAACTTTTTTCCTCCATTTAAAAATCAAGAATTGAAGTTGTTTTGAAGATGAGATTGAGGAAAATCTAATAATTATGATTTTAGAAACTCATCCAAGTTAAAATGTAAGAAATTAGGGTTAAAGTTCAACAATTAAAATTTTTTGGCCTTACAGGCAAACATCCATAAATTCTATACTTAATTAAAGTTTAAAACTAGTATTAGATGATAAAGATTAAAGATAAAAAATTGGAATGGGTGTTATGCAACTTACCCAAGTTTAGAAGTGGAAAAAATAGCTGAATATCATGAAAACCTAGGATCAAAGTCTCAAAAATGGTGAAAACAAATGATAACCCGGTATTTCTATAACTAGGCTCTACAATTTTGAAATAGTGTCGCGATTGTGGTACTTAGCCTGCAAAGGGTATCGGGATTTCAAAAAAGTATCGCGATTGCGATATATGTATCCAGGCCCTAATTACAACCACAACAGGAGCATCACGATATGGGTGCACCAACTAGGGACTTGGTGTATTCCAAGTCTCTATGTGCCCCTTGGGATTTATTTGAAATCCTGTGAATACAAATAAATTATTCAAACCTATCAAATTTGGTTCTCTGGACTCAATGGAGATATCATATAGTTTAAAATATGTCATTTTCACAAGTTGTCCTGCAAAACCTAAAATTACCACTTTTCAAAATAAGGGTCAAAGTGAGATTTAAAAGCCATAAAACCACACCAACCATGTTACCACCCTAAAATCAATGTTTTGGATCTACTGATGCAGTCTGTTTTGTCGTCCATTATAAGGGTCAAATATATCAACTGAAATCAACTATAAGACTTTCAAAGCCGCCAATAAACAAAAATTCATATAAATGGCATAAAAATTCATTACAAACCATCCCAATTATCGCCACTCACCAGAGATACCACAATACAACCATGGGAAGGGGTAAAATGATCAAATCACACAAAACACATATTTCATATATTTCATTAAAATTCAAGTTGTTACATTAATAGAGCTGCAATAGATTTATAACCCTCAACAAAAGGTTGATAGTAACTTGCTAAACCAACAAAACACCAAATCTCAGTAGGAGAATTAGGCCTAGACCAATCATGAACAACCAAAATCTTAGCCGAATTGATCGTAATACCATCCTTGTTCACCATATGACCAAAAAAGAGTCAGACACCAACCAAAACTCATATTTGGAGAACTTAGCATACAACTCCTTATCTTTCAATACCTGAAGAACAATCCACTAATTCTCCTCATGTTTAACCTCACTATTGGAATAAACTAAGATATAATCTATAAATATAAAATAAAAGGCATCTTCCCCCCCCCCCCTGAACTTGTCCTCCAAACTCACTTTAGCACTTAAATTTAACTTCCGTTTATTTACCCCCTTAACATGTTTAAAGTGAATTAGTTTCGACCCTTAATATATATTATAACTCTCATAACAGAGAGTGTGTTACACTCTCATAACTTAGCGCCACATCATTCCCATGTAAAAATTTATAAATTTTTTTAAAAAAGTAATTTCACACATATATTATTTTTATGCATTTATTTTAAAAAAGATATATATATATATATATATATGTACTTCCCCCTCCCCCCTATCCTTATTATTTAGCCCTACCTTACCCTACGTTTCCTTCTTCTTTAGCCCCCCTCCCCCGTCCTCTACCAGCATCCCTTCCCTTCTCCTCCACAACCCCTCCCCAGCAAAATAGGTCCCCCACTCCCAGTTCTATCTTCTCTTTAAGTCCCCCAACCGCCCCTCTGTCCCTCCTTTCTTGTTAACACAAAAATACCTCTAGTTTTTTCAACCTCCACCAGCCGCAACCCCACCCCTATAAACAAGTTGTAATGTTTTCTTTTTCTTATTTCTAATTCAAGTTTGGAGTTTAAAAAGGTAATGCAAAAGTTATCTTATTAACAAAAAAATTCAAAAGTTGAAATTAAAACAAATTTCATTCATGGTAAGTGGTTCAAAGATAAAATCATCAATTTAATTTAATTTTTGTCCTTATTTTAAGGGAGTTGGATTGAAGTTTGAGATGGTGTTTAATGGAGATTTTTTTTAATTTAGTGCATTTATGGTTGTTCTTTGATGGTATTAATGGAGGAAAATAGAAAAAATTGAAGAAGAGTGTTGATGAAGAATGAATTTGAGGTTGTTAATGGAGGAATTTAAGTATTGTGGATGTTTTGAAGAAGAAATAACAAAAGGTATTCAATAGAGAATTTTTTAATTTAGTGTCTTTGTGGTTGTTCTTTGATGGTGTTAAGGAAGGAAAATGAAAAAAATTGAAGAAGAGTGTTGATGAAGAATGAATTTGAGGTTGTTAATGGAGGAATTTGAGTGTGGTGGATGTTTTGAAGAAGAAAGAATAAAAGGTATTCAATAGAGAATTTTTTTTAATTTAGTGTCTTTGTGGTTGTTCTTTGATGGTGTTAATGGAGGAAAATGAAAAAAATTAAAGTAGAGTGTTGATGAAGAATGGATGTGAGATTGTAAATAGAAGAATTTGAGTGTTGTGAATGTTTTGGAGAAGAAAGAATAAAAGTTATTCAATAGAGAGTTTTTTAATTTAGTGTCTTTGTGGTTGTTCTTTGATGGTGTTAACGAAGGAAAATGAAAAAAATTGAAGAGGAGTGTTGATAGAGAATGGATTTGATGTTGTTAATGGAAGAATTTGAATGTTGTTGATGTTTTGGAGAAGAAAGAATGAAAGGTGTTTATTTTTAATTTTTTTTTCAAAATTCTATTATATTTTAAATAAAATATTAGTGTTTTTTTAAAAAAATATATGCATTTTTTCTTTAAATGGATATTTAAAAGAGATTAAATAGACAAAAAATGAGTTTTAATGTACCAAACGATGCTTGTTTACATGCCAGCAGTTAAGGGGGGATTTTAATTTACTTTAAAGATGTTAATGGGGGTAAATAAACGAAAGTTATGTTTCAGTGCTAAAGTGAGTTTGGAGGATAAGTTCACGAGGAAAAAGATGTCTTTTCTCTAAATATAATGATAGAAATGTCGAGATACAATTAAAATAGCTGGTTCATCAACTCCATGAATGTGACTGGGACATTGGTCAAATCCAAGGAAATAACAAGAACTCATAATGACTGTACCAAGATCGAAAAAATGACTTTGGAATATCCAAAACTCTAGTCCTTAATTGGTGATACTCGGACCTCAAATCAATCTTTGAAAACACTGAAGCACTATGAAGCTTTAAAAAAAATCACCAGTAAGAGAAAGAGGATAATTATTCTTAACTTTCACCTTGTTTAAATGTTGATAATCAATACACATATGCATAGACATATCATTTTTATTCATAAACAAGATAGGCGCACCCCAAGGTGATATAATTGGTTAGATTAATCCCTTATTCAACCACTCCTACAACTAATTCTTCAATTCTTTCAAACTTGTTGGGGCATTCCTATAATGAGGAATAAAAATAGGCATGGTGCCTGGCTCAACATCAATAACAAAGTAAATATCATAATCTGAAGGCATACCAGGAAAATTCATATGGAAAACATCCATGAACTATGAACAATACAAATCAAATCCAAAGAAGGAGGTAAAGCAGCATTAGTATCATGAATATGATAAAAATAAGAAAAACTTCCATACTTAACCAAGAAATTCCTGAAAGAGAGATATAACTCTCTCGGGACCCGAATGGAGTACACCCTTCTAAGCTATCCTTGTCATACTCGGTGAAGCAAAGGTAAAGGTCTTAGCATAACAATCTAGGAAAACATGATAAGGAGCTAACCAATCCATACCCATGATAACATCAAAGTCTACCATATCTAGGACAATAAGATCTACTCAAGTCTCATGCCTAGAAAAGTCACAACATAAGATCGGTGCACCCAATCCACCACTAAAGAGTCTCCTACAGTGGTAGACATTTAAGGAGGCATAGAAAGAGGATCACTGGAAGAATAAAACCCAAATGTATTGAACTAGAAGACCCACTATCTAAACCCAACAGGGCTTCTTGTACTAGTCTACTATGGTACTTATGGAAGCCTCTTGAATGTCTACCTCAGGGGATGTGACCGCAGATCTACACTGATGGCGTACTGTCTTGGTGCCTCCCTTAGACGCTCAAAGAATAGACTCATTAATATTAGCATGGTTCACTATACTATGATATGATAGAATATATATGACCATCTGAGTTATAGCTAGCTAAAGATAGATATCCAATCCTTTCACAAACATCTAAATCTTTTTAAACTCGATGGCAATGCTAGTATAAAAATATCTAAACAAGGCATAAAAATATGCCTCATACTCTAAAACCATCATGGATACCTTCTCCATGTGATCAAATTCATCTTTTGTCTGATCTTTCAAACTGTATGGCACAAACCTATCTAAAAAGATAAAATACCCAGAGTTTTAACCCTTAGAAATTCACTAAGTTTGAGCTTCTGGACATCATATGACTTGAGGGTACTATTATATAATGTGGGTATATTTTAGGGTCCTCGACTAATATAATAATTATTATGGTTTGGTTTTTTTCTATCTATGGTATAAATGGACACCATAAGGGTCATATGGAGATGGTATGAGTTGTATTATCGAATTCGTAAGATGTCCAATGCCCAACCCCTTTGATTCTATCATAGATATGATTTGAAAGTACTACTCATTTGGTATGGGTACAACATTGGAAAAGGGAGTCAAATGATGGACAATGTGTGATTTTAAATATTTAGTCTAGGGTACGAGTTATGGGTACCACTCATATAATGTATGTATGAGTTGGGGGAAGGGTGAGTCGTACCCTTCTATGGTGATTTTTACAGTTTAATTTGGGGGTACTTTGAATTCCTCCCCACTTAAACTCTCTTTACTTCACAACTTAAAACACTATTGGGACTTTGTTTACCCTAGTTTCTTCAATTAAAAACACTTTAAACACTCTCAAATCTCTCTTAAGGATCTTGGTTCAAGAAAGGCTAGGGTTTTTTTCAAGGTGATCAATTAGAGCTTTCAAGGGTGGTTTATCTCCATGTTCTTTGGGGATCTAATGAATGTTACTCCTACCTAATTTTTAGTTCAAACTAACAACATGTTTTTGTGGATGCTTTCATGGTATTGATGTTGTATTATTTGGGTTTTCAAATTATGTTGGAGGTTTTTGTTATTCTTGGTTAGATAATGTTTTCCCATGTTTTAATTATGTTTTTCATTATATATTTATGGTTTGATAATATGGTTTCATAAGAATAGTCATTTGGTACTTGCTTTTGGTTTAGGAAATTATACGCCCTTAGCATGTTTTATAAAATTCCTATGTGAATGGTTTTGTTACATAGTTTGACTTTCATTGAAAACTTTACATTGAATAATATGGTAATGGAACCTAAAGTTGGTTTGGATGGTTTAAATAGTATAATTATAGGGCTATAGTGGCCATGTCTTTTATTTAAATAAAAAACCTTGTGGGGTACATAGAAATCCCCCGAGTGATTTTAATAATGAAAACTATAGGGTATATAGGAATCCCTAAGGATTAGATAATGATATTTCTTTCAAGCTATAGTCAGTTTGATGATACCACTTCATATTGACTTAATAATGGACTATTAGAATTGGTGGTTTAGTTATATACTAAAAGTTTTAATTAGGCAATAATGGCAGGTTGTGATAGCTAACCGTTAAGGTGTAAGTCCAATGTATGCACACTAGAATCTAATGTTTGCCGACATGAGTATTGGTCATGGTGACCACATAATTTTGATATACAAGTAGCCCCTTAAGTTATACTTGTATATGTGTATCATGGAGGGTTAAGGGTACATGAGAATCCTCGACCTTTATAATATCTCCAGTTCATGTGACTACATGCACTGGGGCACATTCAGGGTGAAACATTGAACCTATATAGCCCATTGGTCATCTTAGGATGGTTAAGCTACACAAACCTAGGTTAAAGTTTTAAATGTATGCCTAACCTGATTTTCTTTCCCGACTGGGTGTATATATATGTATGTGATTGGATATGGTTATTTATTTTTGTTTTGAATGATAGAAATATTTTATCCATATTTTTTAGTACATACTAGGGTTCACCTACTAACCCATCTTCGAGTGTTGTATCCCCATGCAATGCAGGAATCAACCATACTACTGCTTCTTTCTTAATGACTTAGATTTGGGGACAACTCTGTGTTGATTTGAAGTGGTGATCTTTCATACTCCGAAGGGTCGATTTTAGGTTAAGATCTTCTTTACATACTTTTGTTGTTTCTTAGACTTTGGTTTTTAGCTATGGTTAGGGGCATATCCCAATCGGATATTGATTTTATTTTGTATAGAGTTTTTGTAAGACTATTTGGGTTGGCATAGGCAGTATCGGTATTGGTGTTAGCCTTGGCATTGGTATTGGTGTTAGGGTGGAAACCATTTGACTATAATTTTTTTATGTTTTTGCTATGCTATCTTGTTATATGTTTGAACTTTATTTAACTTATGATGTGGCCGATAATGTTAGGTGGTGAGGAGTGGTCTTCAGTCTCGATCGGACTAGAGGAGCCCAACACATATAGGCTCCAATTTGATTTATGTCAGATTGGTATCAGAGTCCTAGGTTCATGGTAACTTAGGAGTCCACTAATCTGTGTCGAGTTGAGTCTCTTGTATGGGTGTATAGTGCGCCACACTCATAAGGGAGAGACTACATGACATTTAGGAATACTTTTCTTTCTTGTGTTCTATTTTTAAGCTATAGAATATCAGGTCCTGAATTCTCCTCTAATCTCTGTTTGTTCAATGTTTAGATCATGCCTTCTCGATGGTCTAAAGATCACAAAAACTCTTTTATCCCAACCAAGGACAATGTTGATGGAACACGCTCTACTTATAGGGTCCAGACCTAGTCTAGGGGTCCAATTTTTTACTGTTTTGGACTTCTATCAGCTTCTTTAGTCCATCTCAGACTCTTCAATAAGAAGTAATAAATGCTGAGTTTCATCAATCTATTCATATATTGGCATAGTTAGAAGCTACTCAGTCTCCGCATGGTGTTCTTGTCACTCGATATTATGAGGCCACAAGGGTTGGCCAATTCATGAGGTTGAATCCTTCATCTTTACTATTCTTAAGGTAGATGAGGATTCTCAAGGTTTTTTGGATTAGGTTAAAAAAATATTTTATGTTACATATGCGATGAATATGGAGGGTGTGAAATTTGTCACCGATCAATTAAAGGATGTGGCATATCAATGGTACAACAATTGGGATCAGGCTAGGGGTAATGATGTTGAGTCATATTTATAGAATAAGTTTTCTAATACATTCCTGGACCACTAATTTCCTTAGGAGTTGAGGAAAGTTAATGCAACAGAAGTTGTTAATATGAAGCAAGGTAAAATGTTTGTCAAGGAGTATTCCTTGAGGTTTCATTAGTTGTCTCTGTATTCTCTTGAGATGGTTTCTAGAATAAGAGCTAAGATAATGAAGTTTGATTTTGGGTTGTCCAGAGATTTTATATTAGAGAGTAATGCTACCTTTTTTATCAAGGAAATAGGTATCTCCATATTAGTTGTGTACATGCAATAGGTGGAGAAAGAAAAAAAGAAGCATACTGAAATAGGGAAGAGGCGGGGTAAGAAGTTTAGGTTCTCTAAGAAGGGTGGTGACCAGTAGTAGAGTGGAAGGGATGGTGGTATGTTTCCCAAGAAGAAGTAGGGCAATTCCTGGTCTTAGTCAACGGCTAGTGCTCCTTACCCAAGTTGTTGGATGATAGGCATTTCTATAGTGATGATAACTTCAGGGCATAAGGTGCCTAGTCTCAGGCTAGTGGGGACCAATTAGCTCCACATACCCTACCTGCACGTTTGTCATAGATTGCATTGGTGTTTTTGTGATGAGGGAAGGAATTAGTGCTTCAACTGTGGTTAGCCAGGGCATATTCTTAGAAACTATCCCATTGGTAAGGTTTCTTCAGGGGAAAATAAGGTTCCAGTTGCTTCATCATCAGCTTGGGCACCAATGGGTGCACTATCTAGTTCTTCTACTGGCTGAAACTATCTTTATGCTCTCACTACCTGACAATAGTCCAAGGCATCGCCTGATGTCATGACTGGTATGTTGAAACTCTTTTCGATGATATGTACTACTTACTTGATTTAGGGTCGACTCTCTCTTATGTGACCCAATTTGTGGTTGTGCATTTTTGTTTTTGTTCAGAGTGTGTTTTGGATACTTTTCTTATTTCTACCCTGGTAGGTGACTCTGCGATTGCTACGAGAGTCTATAGTGGTTGTGTGGTATTGGTTGGTAAAAAATGTTTGGTGGATCTGTTTGAATTGATATGGTGGATTTTAATTTTATATTAGGGATGGGTTGGTTTTATTTATGCTATGCTTCTTTAGATTGTCAGATCCATAAGGTTTTCTCTAAATTCCCTAATGATCTAGTTATTAAATGGGGTGTGGTTCCCTAGCTCCTAAGGGAAAGCTCATATCTTATCTCAAATCTCAGAGATTAATCTTCAAGGGGTGTCTCCATTATATATTTTGGGTTAAAGATTCTAACTTGGATGGTCCTTCTTAGCATTCTATACTAATGGTAAATGAATTTCCTAAGATCTTCACTAATGACCTTCCTGGTGGTCCTCCTGATAGTGAGATTGAGTTTAGGATTGATCTTGTTCCAGATACTCATCGAATTTCTATTCCTCCATATAGAACGGTTCCAGCTGAGTTGAAGGATCTTAAGAAGAAACTAAAGGATCTTTGGGTAAGGCTTTCATCTATCCTAGTATGTCTCCATTGGGTGTACAAGTTTTATTCATGCATAAGAAGGATGGTTCCCTTCAGATGTGTATTGATTACCGATAGTTGAATAAGTTGACAGTAAAGAATAAGTATCCTTTTACCAAGATAGATAATTTGTTTGATCAATTGCAGGGTGGTATATTTTTCTCTATGATTTATCTTCGATCTAGGTATGATTAGTTAAATATTAGGGAGCAGGATACCCATAAGATCGCTTTCCAAATCAGGTATAGGCATTTAGCATTTTGGTTATGTCTTTTAAGTTGACTTATTCCCCAGTTGCATTCATAGAATTGATGAATAGGGTCTTCCATCAGTTTTGGACTTTTTTGTTATTATTTTCATAGTTGATAGTTTGGTGTACTCGAAGATTGAGATAGTTCATATAAATCCCCTCCGCATTGTATTACAGACCTTGAAGGAGAAATAGTTGTATACCAAATTTTTAAAATGTAATTCTAGTTAAACATTGTTATTTTTTGGGTCTTATTGTTTTTAGTGAATAGATCATAGGGTATTCGAAGAAAGTTATAGTGGTGAAGAAGTGTCCTTGACCCACGACCCTAACTGATATTCAGAGATTCTTGGGTTTAGCTGATAATTATAGAAGGTTTGTTGAATGCTTTTTGACTATAGGTTCCTCGTTGACTAAGCTGACTCATAAGAAGGTAATGTTCCTATGGTCTGATGCTTTTGAGGGTAGTTTTGAGAAGCTGAAGGATAAGATGACATCAGCTCTAGTTTTGACTTTACCTAAAGGCGTTAATGGGTTTGTTCTTTTCTACGATATATCCCGTGTGGGACTTGGTTGTATTTTAATATAACATGGAAAAGTGATAGCTTATGCCTCTAGATAGTTAAAGGTGCATGAGAGGAACTATCCAACTCATGATGTTAAATCATTAGATGTGATATTCGCATAAAAATATGGCATCACTATTTGTATGGACTGCATGTGGATATATTTTCTGATCTTAAGAGCCTGCAGTATGTGTTTACTCGGAAAGATCTTAAATTGAGGCAAAGGAAATAGCTTGAGATTCTTAAGAATAATAACATGAGTTTTCACCACTATGAAAATAAAGCTAATGTGGTTGTAGATACTCTTAGCAGGTTGTCCATAGAGAGTCTGGCTCATGTAGATGAGGAGAACTAGGAGTTGGTGAAGGACATGCACCGTTTGGCTAACCTTGGAGTTCATCTCTTGGACTCGGAGGATGGCAATGTGTTTGTGAGGGAAGTAGTGCGGTCGTCTCTTGCTGTCAAAGTCAATGAGAAGCACGTGTTAGATCCTATGTTGATGAGGATCAAGGGTGATGTAGGAGGGGCAGAAGGCGATGGCCTTTGAGATTAGTGGAGATGGTACATTGCATTACCAATGCAGATTATGTGTCCTTGATGTAGATGGTTTGCATGAAAGGATCTTGGCTGAGAAGCGTGAGTCATGCTATGTTGTCCATCCTAGTTTGACAAAAATGTATCATGACCTTAAGGATATGTATTGGTGGTACAATATGTAGTGGGTGTGGCTAATTCTGTAGACAAGTGCATGTTGTGCTAACAAATGAAAGTTGAGCATATGAGGCTTGGAGGATTGTATCAAGAAATTGAGCTACCTGAATAGAAGTGGGAAGTTATCATGTATTTCATTACTAGTCTTCCTCGGTCTTGGAATCAATTTGATTTAGTTTGGGTCATTATGGATAGGATGACAAAGTTGTCTCACTTTTTTCCAGTTAGGACTAACTTTTCGGCTGAGGATTATGTGAGGTTGTACCTCCAAGAGATTATGAAGTTGCCTGAGGTACCTTTTTCTATCATCTCTTATTGTGTGAAACAGTTGTCATCTCACTTTTAGCGATCATTCCAGAAAGGTTTGGGGACTAAGGATAGTCTTAGTACTACTTTTCACTCGCAGTCGGATGGGCAAGTAAAAAGGACTATTTAGACATTGGAAGACATACATCATGCTTACGTGATGGATTATGGTAGTATTTAGGTCGAGCATTTTCCTCTTGTGGAGTTTTCTTATAGCAATAACTGCAACTTTTGCATTACGATGGCCTCGTTTGAGGCATTATATCATAGGAGGTCTAGGTCTCTTATTGAGTGGTTCAAGCTTGGTAAGGCGGATATGTTTGGCTCGAATTTGGTTCACTAAGCTATGGAGAAGGTGACGTTGATTTGGTATAGGCTTTAAGCTTTCCAAAGTAGCAAAGAGTCCTATGCAGAAATGAGGCAAAGGGACTTGGAGTTTGAGGTTTGAGATAGGGTGTTCCATAAGGTGTCGCCCAAGAAGAGAGTGATGTAGTTTGGGAAGAAGGGAAAGCTCAGTGCTCGATATATGGGTTCTTAAGTGATTTTAAGGAGGGTTGACAATGTTGCCAATGAATTAGAATTGCCTTCTAGTTTGAGATCCATTCACCCGGTATTCCATGTCTCTATGTCAAGGAAGTGTATTGGTGATCCATCTTAAATTGTGCCTATTAAGAATATTGATGTTTCGGATTCTTTGTCTTATGAGGAGGTCCTAGTTGAAATCTTGGATCTTCACGTTCATTGGTTGAGGACCAAGGATGAGGCCTCGGCCAAGGTTCTATCAAGGAACTAGGAGGTTGAAGAGGCTACTTGGGATGCGTAAGAGGACATAAAGTCCAAGTGTCTATTTTTATTTTCTGCTTTAAAACTTCATGTGGAAGGTATATGTTCTTTATAACATCTTTGTTTTCAAACTTTGTTAAAGGAAAGATTGATTCCTTGGTATTCTATTTCTGCCTTAAAGGTAAGGGTAAAGATGTTTGGGGGTCTAAATCGTGCTAGTTCTGCCTCATTCCATAATTCGAGGATGAATGATCCAAGTGGGGGAGAATTGAAACACCCTGAGTTTTGACCCTTAGAAATTTCCTGAGTTTGTAATTCTGGACATTATACAACTTGAGGGTACTTTTCATATGATGTGGTACAGTTTAGGGTCCTTAACTCGTATGACAATAAGTATGTTTTTTTTAGTTTCTGTTCAAGGTATTAATTGATATCATAAGGGTCGCATAGAGATGGTACTAGTATAGTCGAATTTGTATGATGTCCAGTGTCTATCCCCTATGATTCTATCTTAGATACAGTTTGAGGGTACAACTCATATGGTACGGGTACGACATATGCAAGGAGAGTCGTATGGTGGACAGTATGTGATTTCCTACATTTGGTCTAGGTTATAAGTAATGGGTACCACTCGTATGATGTGCGTACAAGTTAGGGAGAGTCGTACCCACCTACGGTGATTTTTATAGTTTAAGTTGGGGGTATTCTGGACATTTCCCCTCTTAACCTCTCATTACCCCACAACTTAAAACACTATTAGGACTTCATTTACCATATTTTCCTCAATCAAAAACACTTTAAACACTCTCAAATCTCTCACAAGGCTCTTTGTTAAAGTAAGGTGAGGGTTTTCTTCAAGGTGGTCAATTAAGGATTTCAAAAGTGGTTTGTCTCTGTCTTCTTTGGAATCTAAGGCATATTGCTCCTCCCTCATTTTTAGTTTAAACTAAAAGCATGTTTTCATGGATGGTTTTCATGGTGTTGATGTTGTATTTATTGGGTTTCCAAATTATGTTGGGGTTTTTGGTTGTTCTTGGTTGGATAGTGTTTTCCCATCTTTTAATTATGATTTTAATGGTATATTTATGGTTCTAACATGTGGTTGCATGGGAATGTTCAATTGGTACTTGGTTTTGGTGTTGGAAACTATATGCCCTTAACCTTTGATAAAATGCCTATGAGAATGGTTTTGTAACATAGTTGGACTTTCATTGAAACTTTGCATTGCATACTATGGTAATGGTACTTAAAACTGGTTTGGATGGTTTAAATGGTTAAATGGTAAGGCCTAGGTGGCGATGGCTTTGGTTTAAATGAATAACCTTGTGTGGTACACGGGAATCCCCCGAGTGATTTTAATAATGGAAACTACATAGTAATTGGAATCCCTAAGGATTGGCTAATGACATTGCTTGCAAGCTATAGTCGGTATGGAAATACCACTTCATAATGCCTTAATTATGGACTATTGGAATTGGTGGTTTGGTTATGTTCTTTATGTTTTAATTGGGTGATAATGGTAGGTTTGTGATTGCTAAACATGAAGGTGTGAGTCAAATGGACGGACACTAGGAACTCATGTTTGCCAATATGAGGGTAGGTCAGGGTTACTATATACTTGTGGGGTACACGTGAACCCCCTAATTTATACATGTATATATGTATCATAGAGGGTGAAGGGTACACAGGAATCCCCAACACCTAAGATATCTATGGTTCATGCGGCTACATGCACTGGGGCCCGTTCATGGGGTAACACTTGACATATATAGCCCATAGGTGGTCATAGAACGATTAAGCTACACAAACCCAGGTTAAAGTTTTAAATGCATGCTAAACCCTTTCCCGACATGGTATATATGTATAAATGTATGTGATTGTATATGGATATTTTTTTTTGAATGAAGGCATTATTTTATCCTTATTCCTGAGTACATGCTAGTGTTCACCCGCTAACCCATCTTGGGGTACATAATCCCCATGCGATGTAGGGACCGGCCATACTACTCCTCCTGCTCAGTGACTTGGATTTGGGCACCTGTCTGTTTTAGATTGATATGGTGAGCTTCCTTGCTCTAGAAGGCTCCATTTTATGTTGTGATCTTCTCTACATACTTTTTTTATTTCTTAGACTTAGGTATTTGGATATGCTCGGGGCCATATCCCTATACGATGTTGTTTTGATTTTGGATTGAGGCTTTGTGAGATTACTTTGGATTGGCATGTGTGGAGTTTGTATTGGTGTCAACCTTGGATTTGGTATTGGTATTGGGGCTGACACTGTTTGACTGTATTTGATTTATCATTGTTCTATGCTATTATGTTATATGTTCCGAATTCATCTATCTTATGGTGTGGGCGGTAATGGTTAGGTGTTGGGGGTGGTCTCCGATCCCGGTTGGACTTGAGGAGCCCGACACGACTAGGCCCCAGTTTGGGTCATGTCAAAAGTCCTGAGAAAACTGATCCCAAGTAATCTCTGGGGGAATTAAGAGGTCTGCGACAAACAAGTGGCCTCCACCAATCCCTGCTTGCATCTTTGAACAAGTAAGTAGTGTATGCAACCCTATTCAACTCAAGTGAACAATGATAATGCAACTTTTCATGATAATTAACCAAGATAATAATGATAATAATGGAATTGCATAACCAAAAATACCATAAGAATATCCCATAACCTGATGTCACAGTCTAAGAACCACTAAATCCATCTCGAATGTCAAAGATATAATGAATGTCCAAAAAGGATCAACATCTATATTCGAATATAAAATAAGAAATGAAATTTATAGAAAGAGGTAGTAGAACAACTCTGAAGGCATAGATCATCTGCTACCTCAAATATACCCAGGTATTGCTTGAATCAACTATTGTACATCGCACTCATACCTAGATCTGAAATGAAAGGGTGCATTAGGGGTGAGTAAGGTCTACTTGTAATCAGTAGGTATCATAGGCCGAATAAGGAAAGTATAAAATAAAACATATAAAAACTTACTATGGGCACATTACTTGCAATTAGAAAAATATCCCAAATGGTGGCCCAAACTGTCTCAACTAACTATTTTACAATATACGCATATAATATACACAAATATGAGAAAGAAGCACAAATAAACATGTATACCAAATAGAAGTATCGAAAAGAAGTACAAATATAAAGATATCATATCAAATTCAATAATACAACACAAAATAAGCACAATATGTATGAAATGTAATGAAAATGATGATGTGATGATAATGCTCGAGGTTGTCATACAACCTCCATTTACACCTACCGAGATATGCTTCAAAGGTGGGACCCATGGGGGGTTCATTACCCTATATAAAATCTAATATCCAATGCCAATGTCCATGACTCCTCTCCGGTATATCCCTTCGTAGAGTATTTATAAGGATATCACAAGCCATTGTTTCCAGTATTTCTATCATAGTACGAATGTTTCATAAATATAAGAGTGAAATGAGAAACAAATCAAGCACAACGTACAATAATAGAAAGTTCATACAATATAAGATGCAATGAGAATGATGATGAAATGTCCGATGTTGTCGCAAAACCTCTATATACACTTATCGAGTTATGCTCCCACAGTAGGACCCATAAGGGTTCATTAGTGTCACGACCCAAACCAGGGCCTAGTCACAACGAGTATCTCATGTCAGCCAAGGACTAAAGACAACCCCATTAGGCTAGTCAACCAGAACACAATGTAACTCGTAGTTGATATGTTTCGAACATACAATAAGATAGAGATGAGTTCCAATCATATAACTAGATAAGGCTAGGTTTCAAACATATAACAAGATAAATAAATCAATAATAAGAGGGATCTAAGAATCCACAACACCATCTACCAACACTTTGTCCACAAAAGCCTCTAAGAAATAAAATATCAACCTAAGCCAGGACGTGCCCCCGACCAGAGCCAAAAACCAACCGGAATAGTCTAAGACATAAGTAAAGACAAGACCACGAAATGAGGGCCTTCCTGAGAATGGAAGCTCACCACTTCAAAGATGACTCTTGGAAAATCTTGAAATCACCTACTATTACACAAGCAAATAAAAATATCTTTGGACACTACATTACGTGGGGATGTAAAATCTAGGGATGATTGGCAGCGTCGGCTATACCATGTTATTCAGGGAAGGGATAAAATAATGCCCTGATCAATCTTTACAAAATCATTCCAAACCAACGCACATAATCATATACATATATATATATATATATATATTATACTGGGATAGGAACAAGGATTAGCATGAGATTTAAAACATTAGCCTGGACTATTTAGGTGTAATTGTCCTAAAGGCACCCACGGACTATATGGGCTCAGCTCCCCCAGGTGAAAGGGCCCTAGTGAATGTTAGCCACACAAATAAGAGATCTGAAATAAATACCAGGGAATGCCTAGACCCCACATCAATCTAGGATGCACGTATATATCAATAGTATGAACTATGAACACGGTCATCAAGACCCTCATACTGACAAACATAATTTCCAGTGTTCGTTGTCCCAGGGACTCACACCTTCATAGTAAGCCACACAACCCCCATTAAGCCCAATTAAAGCATTTACACACAACCCAACCATTTATCCAAGGAATTATCCATTAATGCACATATAATAGATATCACCATAGCACTATGCTTGCAAGCTTATAACTATGCCATTTCAATTCCATTAACATGGAGGAATTCTAAGACCCCCTTTAGTTTATTAAATTAAGTTGTCCAAATGCCACGACCCCCAAGCTTCAAATTTATAAGCAAAAACCATGGATAACAAGGCCTTCAAAAACCATTTGTCCATTTAACCATTTACACAATGCATTAGGTTTGGGGGAGTATGCCAAATTATGTGATTATCCCTGTTTCCAAGCCATTTATGCCAGTGTGTTGAGGGCAATGTCATTTCCAAAACAAATTCCAAGCTATAATTATCAATTTGGGGAAATTCCATAACCCACATCCCATATTACCATACCCATGCACCCAATTAGTTCAAAGATCCTTAATAATGCATAAGAATTGCATGTAAAATCATAGGAACACCATTCAAACAACAATCATCCAAAACCCTCAACCCAAGTTCAAAAACCAACATTTATGCCATAAACTGAACCCGGTCCTTGTCGTGATGATCATTTTAAGTCAACAATGGATCAAAGACTACCCTCTTTGCCTAGTCAAACAACACATAATGCCCTAACAGTAGATTAATTCCAAACATATAACAAGATGCAATAATCAGAACTTAGGAAGTATAAAGATAAAATAATAAATAATACCAATACTAGTACCAATACCAATACCAATTCTATTACTAATACCAATACCAATAGTGATGCCAATATCCAGTCCATAGTAATCCTCAATGCCTCTAGTAAAAAGTTGAATCAAACCAATGTTCAGACAATTCCCTTGATGAATAGCCAAAAAAATTCAAAAGAAAAGTCCATGACAAAAAGATAAACCGAGAAGTAATGTCTTTTCTGAAGAAGGATTCTCACCACTTCAAGCTGACTACTAATAATTTAGAAATCCTAGCACTTTGCAGGAAAAGGAAAAGTATACATAGTTCCTGCATCATGCGGGTATAAAGCGTACAGATATGGTTAGCGAATTGAGCACTAGTATGTAAGACAGGTATAAGGATAAAGTAATGAAAATTCAAAATCTATTTCAACTCAATTTACATGTTCACGTACATTCATGAATATATTATATACTTATTTAAAAGAGTGGGATAGGGAATAAGGCATAGAATGAACTTTAAAAAATTACCCTAGACTGTGTCGCTCAATCGTCCAGTGAATATTATAGGTCCATCTCTCCCCAAGATGAAAGGACCCAGTGTGTGTAGCCGCATGAATAAGAGAACAATCATATGTACCATAGGGGACTCAAACCTCCCAGTCATATATTATGGATGGCTTAAGCATCCAGTCATTTTACTTGGGGGACTCGAACCACCCCATCATATAAGAAGGGGGACTCAAACCACACGATTATTTAGACTACCCAACGCAGCAAATGCGGTTTCCACTATTGGTCCCTTGAGACCTCTACTTTCCCAGCCCAACTAAACAACCCTCTTCTAAGCCCAATTAAAACACTTTTTACATATTCCGATTCATTGTATCATGATACACCTTAAGGAATACATTATGCCATACGAAAAGTAGGATCATCATGCCATTACAATTCCATTCACTTAGGGAAATTAACTCCCTTCGTTCATTAATACAAGGTAGGGGGACATTGATATCCTTTGTTTAATAAATCAAACCATCATGTTTCAATAACCTCTTTATATTATGAAATTGTTCTAAAAGTAGTTCAATGCAATTATACTCATACTCAAAACCACTTTCAAAAAGTTTGGTTGGGGTTATCACCAATTAAATTGTCAATATTCACAAAATTGGGGAAAACACAATCCCTTAGTTTATTCACAACGGCCATGCACCCCACAAGTTTAAAACCATATATTAAGCATGAACAATGTATAATAAATCATAGGAAAACAATTTAAGAAACATTCATTCTAACACCCTCAACTCATATCAAAACTCATGTTCAAATCCACGGAAACAATCATATAATTTCATGTTTTAAGTAAAACAAATTTACGGGTAGTGTCACATGCCTTGATCACCAAGAAATTTGAAGAAAGAAGCACCCTTGGAAACTCTAATTGCCAACATTGAGAAACCCAAAGTGTTTTCGCTTGAGAGAATTTTGAGAGAGTTTAAGAAGTTATTTTGATTTTTTTGGAGTAATAATGATACCCTAAAGAGGTTTTAAATCATGGGTTACTATTAGGGAAAAGAGAAAATGTCCAAAGTTCCCTTGGTAAAAAGACTTAAAAGTTATAGCTCAGTAGATATGGGTGACCTTATGACCCATATGATCATACTATAACTCATGACCTTTAGTTATAAGGTGGACAACATCCCTGGGAACATTCAATGGTCACCTTATGAATCGTACCATAAGAGTCGTGTAGTGACCCTACGACTTGTGGGGTTTCAATCGTAGCTTAGACAGATACCTTGGGTGAGACACTGCTCACCCTACGATCATCATATTACGACACATATAGAGTTTATACAATTTGTTTAGGTGCGATTCGTAGTCAAGATAGAAGATTAGGGAAACCTCATTGATCATCCTATGATTGCGGTCCTATGACCCATAAACACACCTTACGACTTGTATGGTGAGTCGTAGGTGGGATAGTGAGCATACGGCCTATGGATTTTTTCAAGGAAAAAAATCAGATATTGTTACATTCTCCCCCGCTTTGGATAAGTCATCCCCAAATGATGAGACAAAGCATCCTTTATCATGAGTTAACATGAAACACAACCTTTAACAAAGACAAGAAAATAAGGATATTAAGGAAAACACAATTACCTTCGACAAAGTCAGAAAACAAAGATATTATGGAAATATATACCTTAATCATGATTATCTAGAATGGGGAAAAATAATGGGTATTTGGACTTTATGTCAGCTTCGGCTTCTCAAGTATCTTCCTCAAGCTTTTTGTTCTTCCATAGAACCTTTATCGAAGCCACATCCTTCGTACTAACAAATGAACCTGTCGATCCAAGATCTTAATTCGGATTTCCCCGTCAGACAAGGAATTTAATACACCAACACTTTAAAAGGAACAAACATAGAAGGATTACCCATACACTTCTTCAACATCGAAATATGAAAGATCAAATTAACAAAACCCAAACTAGAAGGCAACTCCAACTTATAAGCCACATTGCCCACTTTCCTTAAGATTAAGTACGGGCTAATAATTGGGGACCGAGCTTCCCCTTTTCCATTAAATGCATCACTCCCTTAATGGTATATACCTTCAAGAACATCCAATAATAAACATCGAACTCTATCTCTCTTATCATCACATCCACATAAGACTTTTAGAGACTTTGGGTAGTTTTAAACCTTTCCATTATTACCTTGACCTTCTTCATGGCCTAATGAACCAAATCCAAACCAAACAATCCGACCTCACAAACTTTGAACTACCTAATAGGTGAACAACATCTTTTACCATAAAAACCATGAATGGGAGCCATTTGAATGCTGGAGTGACAACTATTGTTATGTACAAGCTCTGTGAGAGAAATATGGACTTCCAAACTACCACTAAAATCAATCACACAAAACCTTAGCATATCCTCCAAAGTCTGAATCATCCTCTCTACTTGCCTATCTATCTGAGGGTGGAAAGTAGTGCTAAGGTTCACCTTAGTCCATAAACCTCTCAGAAAAGAATGCCAAAAGTTAGATGAGAATTGCATACCTCAATCAAATATAATATAAACTAGAGCACCATTCATTTGATGATATCCTAAATAAATAATTTCACATAGTCCTCCATAGAATAACTAGTCCTAAGAGGCATAAAGTGAGCAGAATTGGCCATCCTAGCGACGATGATCCAAATCAAATTAAATAGACTATGTGATTGCCGAAGATTAATAAGAAAATCTATATAAATAACTTCCCATTTCCATACAGGGAACTCAATCTTTTGAGATAGCCCACCAGGTCTCAACCGCTCAACCTCCACTTCCTGGCAAACCATACACTTAGCCATAAAAATTGCTACATCTCTTTTCTTCTTATCCCATAAATAAATCTCCTTCAATTAAAGGTACATTTTTGTCAAACCAAAATGAACAGTATACCTCAACTCATGAGCCTCAGCCCAAATCCTTTCTCGTAACCCATCAATATCAGGAACGCACAATCCACCTTTGTACCGCAGGATACTATCTACACCAATCTCAAAAGCCATAATTTTTTTCTGACCCACACCATCTGTAATCAATATCAAGATAGGATCAAAAAATTTATTCTCCTTTACTTTAATACTGAGAGAATACTTTACCACCTCCTTAATGATTACCCCACCATCCTCGAAATCCAAAATACAAACTCTAAGATTAGTCAAATGGTGAATGTCCTTCACCAAACCTCGCTTTTCCTCATCAACACAAGATAATATCCATATGGAAAACCTACTATGAGCATAAAAAACCATATTATCTTTACATAGATGATAGTGAAGACTCATGTCATTGTCTTTGAGCAACTCAAGCCATCTCTTTTGCTAAAGATTAAACTCTTTCAGAGTGAATACGTACTACAAGCTCTTATAATCTGAATATATGTCAACATGAACTCCACAAAAGTAGTGATACCAGACTTTTAAGAAAAATATCATACCAAACAACTCCAGATCATGAGGCAATAACTTGTCTTATACACCATAAGCCGTCTAGAAGCATGCCCTACAACCCTGCCATGTCACATAAAAAAATAATTAAGTCCCAAATGGGACTGTAATACCCCACATTTTGGACTGAGATAAAAATCTGTCATTACTATGCGTAGACATTTCAAAAGCCTTGAATCACATGTAAATTTAGTGTGTTAATCAATTATGTAGTGTGGAAATATCTTTGAGCATTAATTTAGATCATATAGATCCCCTAACTCAAGTACAAGGTGAAATCTTTCCTATCATTCAAGTTTTAGTGAGCATCAAAACTTGGGTCAACTTCAATCAATCATAATTCATTGTATATGAAAAACTGGGTAGTTTACTATATATCAAATGAAATATATTTGAATTATCTTTCCAACTATATGAATTTTACCTAAATCTGATATCGGATCAAAGAGTTATTCCTAGTTTACTCTAGCTTGTTAGGCTGGAAACAGTGTGACGACATTCATGGTAGCTTACCAAATTTATGACGCCCTATCACGAAGGTCATTAGCCTTAGGCAAAAACCAGTTCCAAAGTGATGACATTCGTGACAGCTTACCATATTTGTGATGCCCTATCACAAAGGTCGTCAGCCTTACGCAGAAACTAGCTCCTAAGTGAAGACATTCGTGACAGCTTACCACATCTGTGACACCCTATCACGAAGGTCGTCAGTTATGATTTTTCAGCAATTGGGAATTTATTTAATAAGGATTTCCTTTACCTTCCACGACTTATAACCCTAAAGAGGAATAATTTTTTCCATTTTTTCTTCAAATAAGCATCTCAAAAACTCTCTCTTATGCTCTCAACCACAAGATTAAGGTTTCCATCAAACTCATCACTCAAAAGAAAGATTCAAGACTTTTTCCAAGACAATTGAGAATTAAGTTTCCCAAATACAAGAACTCTTTAGCAAATCATCAAGGTTTTCTTTCTAAGGTATGCGTAGTGTTCATCTATGGATCCAATCCGTTCATAGAGCTCAAGAACCATGTTTTAAATATTACTTTGTAAACTTTTTGTGGTGATATGAGTATGTACATATTGAAGATTGTTGTTTAAGTTTCAATGTGATGTCTAAAGGTGTTTTCATGAAATATATATGTTTGTTAATTGAAAACCATGAACTTTAGGTGGTTTAATATGGTGCAAGTGTGAAACTCACCTATTCCTTAAAGAATGTATGCACGGTGTTTGATAAAATGCTTAGGATGCTAGAAATTCATATTTGTATGATTTTATGATGTTTAAATAACAAGTCCATGTTAGATATATACTTCAATATGAATCCCATGCTTTTCATGTATTGCTATTGTGGTGGTATGAAACATATAAGATAATGGAGATATACAATATGTACACAAAATATATCCATGCATTCCCTACAATGTTTAAGATGTTGAATAACTATATGAAATATGATATCCCCTACTTATGACAATATGAATTGTGGACTCCAATCTTATTATCAAGTCTGTCATGTTTTGTCTATTTCCTTCCATCGAGTCCTGGAGGTATTAATACCCAAAAATATAGTTGTGTGCCAAGAGCCATGTCATGTTATTATGATACTCTTAGTCAAGCCATGATTTATAGAATTTAGTCAGTCATATGACTCAGGAAAATCCAGCAACCTCAATAATCTCAGTAGTTTAGTAATCTCAGTGATCTCAGTACTAAGTAATATTTGTAACCTCAGTATTCAATGTCAATCTCAGTAACTTCAGTACTCTCAACCAGTCCTCAGAACTCACTACATTTTGTCAGTCATCGGAATCCTGTAAACTTAGTTTAGCTTCGCTAAACAATACCACTAGTATCAATCTAGTTAATTAGTATCAATTCAGCTAATCAGTTCAGTTCAGTTATTCAGTTCAACCCAGTTATTTAGTTCAGTGTCTTTCAGATGGGAGTAGAATTCAGCACCAAGTGATGTCACCCATTAGATAGGATTGACATACTCAGGGATGACCCGTTAGCATATTTATATGTATAGGACTGATCCTAGGAGTCACCTTCTAGATTAGGACTGACTCTACAGTAGATGTCTTTACTGGTGGTGTGGTACTGACCCCCTTCTGGTCAGGGCATAGATTAGACCCCAGTCAGCTTAGCTTGGGGTATGTCGATTAGATGAACACATCCCACATTTTTAGTTACAGAATCAAGGCTTTCAGACATAGTCAACTCAGCTTAGTAGTACAGATTCAGTACTGTTAGATACAGTTAATGCTTATCATTATTAATAGACTTCAAGACCACCCATTATCTAGGATTGATCTCAACCATGATTAATCAGTATCAAAATCATTAGATTTAAAGATCATCTCCTACATAGGACTGGTCTTAGACTAAGTCAAATTATCCTTATTATCAGTATACTCCTGATCACCCACTAGATAGGACTAATCTCAGATTTAGTTACTTTAAGTAGAACAGAACTCAGATAGTTTCGTCAAAACTTAGACTGTCAGATACAGTCGCTCAATATCAATTACATCGGTTAGGCCGATCATCACAGTTATATCAGTTATATCAATTTTTTGAACTCATATATCAGTTATATCAGTTATCAGAATTTATGATATCAGTATTTAGCTTTAGGACTGTCAAACATAGTTAACCAGACCAGTTCTTCATAATTTGAAATGTTAGAAATAGTCATTCATCTATTCAGTATCTCAGTATCAGTACACTCATGTTGTCAGTATTCAGACTCAGTAGTTAGTATCTCTACGAGATCAATTACTATTATGTATGCATGTATGTATTCTCACATTCATATTAGTAAGCATTGTTCATGCATATAACCCTTTGCATTTAGTCTAACTCACACATTCAGATGTACTGATGCATTTGTACTATGGTGCTTTCTCTTATGTTACATAATAGGTTCAGAGACATGAGCTCTAGCTCAGCAGTAGCATTACAGTGTTCAGAGTTTGCAGTGACTCCTTCTCATTTGAGGACGATATGATTATTGCTATATTTACTATTCAGTTACTAGATGGAGTTAGTTGAAAACATGTTCCTTCAACTCCTTATTAAGTTTAGTTAGAGGCATTTAGACTAGAGGTCAAATTAGATATTCAAATCTCATTATTTTTAGTACTTATGACTTATTTAGGTATTATTATACCTTTTTCAGATGTTTTGTTATCAGACGTTTATTCAGTTTGAACCTTATGGCCTTTCATGTTTATATTTCTGCATTTTATGTATATTATGCAGTATACAGGTATAGAATCATTCATGGGTTAGCTTATGGTCCTTCAGGGTCATAAGCACCATGTAGCATTCCGGTTTAGAAAATCGGGGTGTTACAAACTTTGTATCAGAGCCTAAGGTTTAATAGAGTCCTAGGAAGTCTGAAAGCCGCATCTAGTTGAGTCTTGTACATGCGTGTATTGTGCACCACACCTATGTGCAGGAGGATATAAGATGTTTTTGGAATAGTTTCCCTTCTTTCAGTATTCATGTCGTGCTAGTGAGAAGTCAGATTTGTATAGCTTGTTTTCTCATCCTTGCATCTATTCATGCTATCCCAAATCTCAGAGAATGTAACTATTTCAAGGTACAACCTCCTAGTAGTTGCAAGTTTAGTTCATCTCATGCATCATGCATTATTTTCAGACTCCCAAAGTTTAGTTATAATCTAGTTCGTAGATGCCCTATGCATCACCAAGTATCTCCAAAAGGTAAGTGTTCTTAAGGGGACATAGCATCCCAAGGGGGAGATACCCCACTTTATCTTAACACTTAAGTGCCTTAGATTCTTCGATTTCTCCTTGCATAATGAATTCAGTTTATTATAGAGAGTACTCATAAGTTGACCTTTAAGTTAGACCTCAGTTGTAAGTTAAGTATTCAGAGTTTCAGTTCATTTCATAATGTTCAGTCCATATGTCACGTAGCAGAATCAGTCATGTTCTCATGTTTCAGTTCAATATTAGTGCCTTTACCATTGCATGTTCAGTCGCATGTTCGTGAATCAGTTCAGTCATGCATTCACGCATCAAATATGCGTGGTTAACTTATTAGTACTTTCAGTCATGCATTCATATATCATGTCAGTCATATAATCATGCATTAGATATGCATGGATTCAACTTATCAGTTAAGCATCTGATATGCATTCTCAGTTTGAGAAACTAAGTTTATCGGAACACTCAATCCTATATTCATAAATCAGCTACCCATGCATCAGATATGCATGTTCAGTATGATATACTCAGTTTTTAGTCATGTCAGCCATGAAATCATGATCAGCCATTCATTCTATGTATTCATGTAATTTTTTTTGTTTCTCATCTCAGCCAGTATCATTCGAGGACGAATGTTCCCAAAAGGGAGATATTGTAATACCCCACATTTCAGACTAGGATGAAAATCCATCATTCCTATGTGTAGACGTTTCAAAAGCCTCAAATCCTATGTAAATTTAGTGTGTTAATCGATTATATAGTGTGTGAATCTATTTGATCATGAATTTAGATCATATAGGTCCCCTAACTCAAGTACAAGTTGAAAGCTTTCCTATCGTTCAAGTTTTAGTGAGAGTCAAAACTTGGGTCAAATTTAAACAACCATAAATCATTGTATATGATGAAGTGGGCGGTTTACTATATATCAAATGAAATATATTTGAATTATCTTTCCAACGATACCAATTTTGTCTAAATCCGATATCGGAGCAAAGAGTTATTCCTATTTTACTCCAACATGTTAGGATGGAAATAGTGTGACGACATTCGTGGTAACTTACCACATTTGTGGCTCCCTATCATGAATGTCGTCAATCTCAGGAAAAAACTAGCTCCTAAATGATGACATTCGTGATAGCTTACCACATTTGTGACACCCTATCACGAAGGTCATCAGTCTTAGGCAGAAACAAGCTCCTAAGTGACGACATTCGTGACAGCTTACCACATTTGTGTCTCCCTATCACGAAGGTCGTCAACTATGAATTTTTAGCAACTGGGAATTTATTTCATAAGGGTATTTGGGTCATTTCCTTCACCTTCCACAACTTATAACCGTAAAGAGGCATAATTTTTCCTATTTTTTCTTTAGTTAAGCATCTCAAAAACCCTCTCTTACGCTCTCAACCACAAGATTAGGGTTTCCATCAAGCTCATCTCTCAAAAGCAAGATTCAAGCCTTTTTCCAAGATAATTGAGAGTTAAGTTTCACAAATCCAAGAACTCTCTAGCAAATCATCATGGTTTACTTTCTCAAGTATGCGTAGTGTTCATCTATGGATCCAATCCGTTCATAGAGCTCAAGAACCATTGTTTAAATATTATTTTGTAAACTTTTTGTGGTGATATAAGTATGTACATGTTAAAGATTGTTTTTTAAGTTTCAATGTGTTGTCTAAAGGTGTTTTCATGGAATATATATGTTTCTTAATTGAAAACCATGAACTTCAGGTGGTTTAATATGGTGCAAGTGTGAAACTCACTTATGCCTTAAAGAATGCATGAAAGGTGTTTGATAAAATGCTTAGGATGCTAGAAATTCATGTTTGTATGGTTCTCTAATGTCTAAATGACAAGTCCATGTTAGCTATATACTTCAATACGAATCCCCTACTTTTTATGTATTGCTGTTGTGGTGGTATGAAACATGTAAGATAATGGAGCTATACAATATGTACACGAAATATATCCATGCATTCCCTACAATGTTTAAGATGTTGAATAACAATATGAAATATGATATCCCCTACTTATGACAATGTGAATTGTGGACTCCAATCTTATGATCAAGTCAGTCATGTTGTGTCTATTACCTTCCTTCGAGTCCTGGGGGTATTTGTACCTGAAAATATAGTTGTGTGCCTAGAGCCATGTCATCTTATCACGATACTCTCAGTCAAGCCATGATCTATAGAATTCAGTCAGTCATATGACTCAGGAAAATCAAGTAACCTCAGTAATCTCAGTAGTTCAGTAATCTCAATGATCTCAGTATTCAGTAATATCTGTAACCTCAGTATTCAAATTCAATCTCAGTAACTTCAGTACTCTCAACCAGTTATCAAAACTCAGTACATTCCGTCATTCATCAGAATCCTGTAAACTTAGTTTAGCTCTGTTAAACAATACCACTAGTATCAATCTAGTTAATCAGTATCAGTTCAGCTAATCAGTTTAGTTCAGTTATTCAGTTCAGCCCAGTTATTTAGTTTAGTGTCTTTCAGATGGGAGTAAGATTCAGCACCAAGTGATCCTAGGGATAGGGACTCACCCGCTAGATTAAGACTGAGATCCTTAGAAGTAATCCTTAAGTTCCAGAACTATGTAGCTAGCATAGGTACGAGATGTCATTAGATAGGGCCGACATACTCAGGGGTCACCCATTAGCATATTTATATGTATTAAGACTGATCCTAGGAGTCATCCACTAGATTTGGACTGACTACACAGCAGATGTCTTTACTGGTGGTGCAGTACTGACACCCTTCCAGTCAGGGCACAGATTGGACCCCAGTCAGCTTAGCTTGGGGCATGTCGGTTAGATGAATACATCCCATAGTTTTAGTTACAGAATCAGAGCTTTCAAACACAGTCAACTTAGCTTAGTAGTACAGATTTAGTACTATTAGATACAGTCAATTCTTGTCATTGTAAATAGACTTCAAGATCACCCATTAGCTAGGACTGATCTTAACTATGATTAATCAGTTTCAAAATCATTAGATTTAAAGATCACTCGCTAGGTAGGACTGATCTCACACTAATTCAAATCATCCTATTATCAGTATACTCATGATCACGCGCTAGATAGGACTGATCTCAGATTTAGTTACTCCATGTAGAACGGAACTCAGATAGTTCCATCAAAACTTAGACTGTCAGATACAGTCGCTCAGTATTAGTTACATCGGTTAGGCCAATCATCATATTTATATAAGTTATACCAGTTTTTTGAACTCATGTATCAGTCATATCAGTTATCAGAATTCATGATATCAGTAATCAGCTTCAGGACTGTCAGACACAGTCAACCAGACTATTTCTTCATAATTTGAACTATCAGAAATAGTCGTTCATCTATTCAGTATCTCAGTAGCAGTACACTCATGTTGTCAGTATTCAGACTCCGTAGTCAGTATCTCCACGAGTTCACTTACAGTTATGTATGCATGTATGTATTCTCACATCCATATTAGTCAATATTGTTCATGCATATAACCCTTTGCATTTAGCCTACCTCACTCGTATACTTAGTACATTCAGACGTATTGACTCATTTGCGATATGGTTCTTTCTCTTATATTGCACCATAGGTTCAGAGGCACAAGCTCCAGATCAGTAGTAGCATTCTAGTATTCAGAGTTTGTAGTGAGTCCTTCTCATTCGAGGACGATATGATTATTGCTATATTTACTATTCAGTTTCTAGATGGAGTTAGTTGGAGACATGTTCCTTCAACTCCTTATTCAATTCAGTTAGAGGTTTTTAGACTAGATGTCAGATTAGATATTCAGATCTCATTATTTTCAGTACTTATGACTTGTTTTGGTATTGTTATACCTTTTTCAGACATTTTGTTATCAGACATTTATTCAGTTCGAACCTTATGGCCTTTCATGTTCATGTTTCTACATTTTATGTATATTATGCAGTATACAGGTATAGATATCAGTCATGGGCTAGTTTGTGGTCCTTAGGGGTCATGATCACCGTGTAGCATTCCGGTTTAGAAAATCAGGGTGTTACAGAGACACATCACAATATTCAATGAAACCATTAGTACCCTCGGGTACGGTCAAAACCATAGTGGAAGTCAACTTATCCATTAACTTCTTAAAGATACCCTCACAAGCATCACACCACGGGAGCTTCATTTTTTTCTGAGTCAACTTTATCAATGTGGCAGAAATTAAAGAGAAACTCTCCACAAAACTCCTATAATAAACTATTAAACCTAAGAATATCCAAATATTAGTTGGAGTTGTGGTCCTAGTCCACTTCCTAACCACCGCAACCTTTTGCAGATGCACCATGATCTCTTTACTAGAAATAAAATGACCTCAAAAATTAACAGCATTTAACCAAAACTCACACTTTGAGAACTTAGAATACAACTAATGATCCGTAAGGGTCTTCAACACTACACGGAGGTGATTGACATGATTTTCCTCACTCTTCGAGTATACCAGCATATAATCAATAAGCACGATAGAAAATATGTTAATAAACTAATGGAATACCCATTTCATAAGATCCATAAATGTCATTGGGGCATTTGTCAAACTAAAAGATATCATCAAAAACTCAAACTGACCATATCAGGTTCGAAAAGAAGCCTTAGGGATATCCACCTCCCTAATCCTCAGTTGATGATAACCCAACCAAATTTAAATCTTAGAGAAGTCCTTCGTACCTTGCAGCTCATTAAAGAGGTCATCAATCCTAGGAAGAGAGAACTTATTCTTTGGACATACGGAGGGAACCATCCTTCTTATGCATAAAAAGTGGGAGCACCCCTCAGAGATACACTAGAATGGATAAAACCCTTATCAAAAAGATCTTTAAACTACTTCGTAACTTTTTTTCACTCAATCAAAGCCATTCTATAGGGTGGAACAGAGATAGGAGGGGTACCCAAAAGACGGTCAATCACAAAAATAAATTTTCCTATCAGGGGAACACTAAGAAGGTCATCAAGAAAGAGCTCAGAAAATTCATCAACTATGGGAACGGGTTGTAGAGAAGGACCCTTCAAGTTAGAATCTTTAACCCAAACTAAATGATAAAGACACCCTCTATAAATCAATTTCCAGGCCCTATGTTAAGATATTAACCTTTCCTTAGGTGCTAGAGAACTCCTTTCCCATTCTATATCCAACTCACTAAGAAAATTAAAAAGGATAAAATGAATGGGAGTACCCCACATAGACACACTAGGGTGGATAAAACCATTATCAAAAAGATCTTTAAACTATTTTTTAACTTTTTCTATTTAGTTAAAGACATTCTATAGGGAGGAACAGAGATAGGATGGGTATCCAACAGACGGTCAATCCCAAAATCAATTTCCCTAGCAGGAGGAACGCAAAGAAGGCCATCAAGAAAGACTTTAGAAAATTCATCAACCACGTGAATGGATTTCAGAGAAGGACCCTTCGAGTTAGAATCTTTAACGAAGACTAAATGATAAAGACAACCATTGGAAATCAATTTCCAGGCCCTATAAGATATTAATCTTCCCTTAGTCGCTAGGGCACTCCCCTACCATTATATAACCAACTCACTAGGAAATTTAAAAAGGACCTTACAGGTCCAACAATCTAAAGAGGCGTAGCAGGAATGGAGCTAATCCATCCTCAAGGTCAAATTAAATCAACCATATCCAACTCTATAAAGTCTATCAAGATTTCCCTACCATAGTAAATACCACAAAACCCCTATAGACTTTTCTAAACATAATAGAGTCACCTACGATGGTAGACACAAAATAGGGATCGGAAATACACTCAACACCAAAACCAAAATGAATAACCATATAAAGGGTCACATAAGAAAAAGTAAAACTCAGATCAAACAAGTAATACAAATAAGAAAAAATTTATAACGTACCAATGATAACATCAAGAGAAACCTCAGATTCCTGATGGGTGGTAAGAGCATACAGATGATTTTTGCTAGGACCAGTACTAGAAGCAATACCCTTTGGTGTAGTAGTTGAAGCGGTAGCAACGAAGACCTTATTAGCTCTAGAAATAACCTTTAAAGCACAATCTCACTGCATGTGACCAAGATGACCACACTTAAAGCACTTATTCCTCTGATCATCACATAATCCATGATACACCTGCCCACAGAAATGACAAGTGGGATGAGACGGGGCCGACTAAGCTCTACTAGCCTGAGAGTGGGCACCCTGTTCCCTAAATCTACTATCACTCAAAAAATGATAGTCACCAAACAACTTAGGATATGCAACACTAGTCATAGAATAGGGATCGAAATTCCCCTACTTTTTCTAAGACCAATACTGCCACCTCTACCACCATTATGGTGACCTACTCCCTACTAAAGATATCTATATCTTTTACTCTACCTTTCCCCTATCTCAAATTGCTTTTTTTTTCCTATTCTACCTATTACATGTACACCACATACCTAGAGATGTCTATCTCCTTATTCAACAAGGCGTCCTTGCACTCTAACACCAAATCATAGGACAAGCACGAAGCAAAATTCCTCATCCTCACCCTAATAGAAGAAACTAGCTCTAGAGCATAATGAGATAACTTATAAAATTTCAAGGAATACTTTTTCATAGTTATTCTTCCTTGTATAAAATTCATGAACTCTTCGTCCTTCACCTTCCTCAAGTCTTGAAGAAAGAAGCAATCTAGAAAAGCTCTAGAAAAGTCATCCCATGAAGATGTCTCAGCATAATCTCTCCTCATCAGCTCCTACCTTTATACCACTAATATGCCATATCCTTTAGCTGGTATGCAGCAAACTTAACACCCTCTGAGTTAGGATCATGCATAAATCTAAAGATTTCTATCTCATTAATGAAATTTTAGGGATCTTTCACAATTTTTGAATTGGTGAATGTTAGAGGACTCAACCTCTTAAATTGGAAAATTATAGTGACCTCAGAACATAAAGAAGGAGAAGCAACATACTAAGTCTAAGAGGCCACCAACTGGGTAAGCAAATGGATCGATTGACTAATCTTAGCATTGGAAACATCACCCTGAGTTGTCTGAGGAGGGCTAGAGAAAACCAATGGAACTCCATGAGGGTAATCGGGAGTTGGACCCCTAGACTGGGTCAAAAAAGTAGGACGAGGCTCGTCTGTATTATCCTTAAGCGGGACTAAAGAGTTTCTATGAACATCAAATCTTCTGAGAGGCATGATCTAAAATACAAACAAACATGAATTAGGGAAGATTTAAGGCCTTTTACTCTAAAGCCCATAATAGAACAATAAAAAAGAGAAATATTTTGGAATGTCTTATAGCCACTCCATTATATGTGTGATGCGCTACATACCTATAAAAGAGAATATACTTGACATGGCTTTGTGGACAACTAATTTACCATGAACCTAGACTCTGATACAAACTTTGTCAAGACTCGAACTAGGGCCAGGCTGTGAAGGGTTTCTTATGTCCACCATAGACTAGAGACCACACTTTTTTTGAGTCAAATAGAATACAATGCCCTAACAATGGATGAATTTCAAACATATTACAAGATAGAATAATCAGAACTTATGAATTCTAAATATAGAGCAATAACCAATACCAATACCAATACCAATACCAATACCAATAACGATACCAATACCCAGCATACAGTAATCCAAAAATGCCTCTGTGACAAAACCGAATAAAAGTAATGTCGGATCTTGCCCCATAAGAATAGACAAAAAAATCAAAAGAAAATTCCATGGCAATAGATAAACCAAGAAGAAATAGGCTTCAAAAAGAAGGAGGCTCACCACTTCAAGCTGACAACCGATAATCTGGAAATCCTATTACTACACAAGAAAAGTAGAAGTATCTCTGGTTCAAGTATCGCATAAGGATGTAGCTTCTGAAGATTATTAGTGAGTTAAGCACTGGCATGTAACTCGGGGAAAAGGATAAAGTAATGACAATTCAAAATCCAATTCAACTCAATGTAAATATTCATGCACATATATATACTTACACAAAATGTTCGAATAGGGAACAAGGCTTATCATGAACTTCTAAGCATTAGGCTTGACTTTATAGCTCAACCATCATAATAAGGCACCCACGGGCTATATGGGTCCAGCTCTTCCATAGCCAAAAGGGATCTAGTGTGTGTAGCCGAACAAACCAGACAATAGTCATATGTACCATGGGGGACTCGAATCACTCGATCATATATCAAGGATGACTTAAGCATCCAGTCATATAACATAAGGGACACAAATAACCTAATCATATAATAAGAAGGACTCGAACCTCTTAGTCATTCAGATCACCCTCATCGGCAGATGTTGTTCAACTATTGGTCCCTCAGGACCTCCATTTTTACGTCCCAGCTACACAATCCTCTTTTAAGCCCAATTTAAGAACTTGTAACACATTCCCATTCATTGAACCACAATACACCTTAAGGCATACACTATTGGTATCTTCATACTAACTATACTTGAAAGATAACATCATCATGCCATTACAATTCCTTTCACTTAGGGAAACAACTCCTTTTGTTCATTAATACAGGTTAGGGGAACACCGACTATCTTTGTTGATTAAATCAAACCATCATAGATCAATAACCTCTTTATCAATTGTTCAAAAAGTTGTTCAATACAATTATAATTATGGTAAACATCACTTTCACAAAATTAGGTTGGATTATTACCAATTCAATTGTCAATATTAACAAAATTTAGGAGATCACAATCCCCTAGTTTATTCACCCTGTCTATGCACTTCACAAGTTTAAAACCATATATAAAGCATGAACAATGCATAACAAATCATGGGAAATTTTTTTAAAAAACATTCATTCCAAAAACCTCAAATCATATCAAAACCCATATTAAAATCCACATAAACAATCATATAATTTCATGCTTTAAGTAAAAATAATTAATGGGTAGAGTTACATCCCTTAATCACCAAAAAATTTGAAGAAGGAATCACCCTTAGAAGCTCTAATTGCCAACCTTAAGAAACCCTAAGTGCTTTTACTAGAGATTATTTTGAGAGATTTTTAAGAAGTTATTTTGATTTATTATGGATTGATAATGATACCCTAAAGGGGTTTTAAGTCTTGGTTACCATTGGGGAAAAGAGGAAAGGTTTAAAGTTCCCTTAATAAAAAGAAAAAAATTATTTCTTAGTCGTTACAGGTGACCTTACGACCTGTATGGTCACCCTACGGCTCGTGTCCTTTAGTCGTAGGCTGGACAATATCTTGATGCAGTTCAGACCAGGGCCTTGTCAGAATGGGCATCCTAAGTCAACTTAGGACTGGGGAACACCCCCTTAACCCAACCCAACCACCTTATACAACCTTAGATGAGCTTAATTTTGCACATCTATCAAGATTGTGCAATGCTTATTTAAAGACTTTAGGATAGGGTCACAACCATGACCGACCCAACCAAGTATATGCATACCAAACAAACCATCCATACCATACCAAACAAAAGGGAATATCAAAACATAATATAAAAAGCAAACCCAAAATGTAATACGATGGAACAACGAACAATATCGTCCAAAGGTGTAAGCCCCAATATCCATCTCGATGACAAGGTCAACACCAATAAAGATCTCGCCCATTCAAACCCCCAGAAGTACCATAAATCCTCTATACAAAATAATACAAATATCTAAATTGGACATGCCCTAACCATGGCCAAAACCAATATCTAAAAAGAAAATAAAAGTCTAAGAATGTCCAATATAAAATGATGCATTTCAAAAGGATATAAGCTCACCACTTTGGTCTAATAAGCTTTCCCTCAATTAAGTACTATGAAGGAGGAGTCAAATGTCCAGTTCCTACATAGCGTGGGTATACAGCCGCCAGTAGATAAATTAGTGGTTGAACACTATCATGAATCTCGGGATATGGATAAAGTAATGTCAGTTATCAAAACCAAGTGAAAACCATCCAATACAAATAACCATACTTGTATATATATAAGTGTTGGGAAAAGGTATCGCGTTTAGCATGTTATTTAAAACCTTAACTAGGGTTATTTAGCTTAGCCTTCCTACCACACACGGGCTCTATGGGTTCAACCCTACCTAATAAAAGGGTCCTAGTATGTTTAGTTGCACGACCAAGAAATAACCCTGGGATAACTAACATATCCCTCCAATATAAATGTGTCCCTCACACGTGGTCATCAAAGACCCCTCATATCGGCAAATATATATTTTCGATTTCGACCCTCCCAGGATCGCTAACTTCCAAGGCTAAGCCCAAACTCTCCGCCATTAATGCTTAATTAAAACCAAGTCCGAACAATCAAATTATCCATTTATTAACCAAGGCTATTTGATAAACCAGTGGTATCGTCATACCACCATACTTGCAAGAAATATCCCTAGCCAAACCATTTAGATTAAGGGTACTCTAGGTGCCTTTTTCTTTTACCATATTAAACTCTTCGAAGATTGTCATGTTCTACTCAAGCATAAAAAATTAGCCTTTAACCTTTGTAAACCATTTAGACCATTATACTTTTCATGCATAAGCTAAAACAAGCTAGAGTTCTCTTTTAATAGAGGCAATGCAATAAATATAAGTTTATAAGCATTTAATCAAACAGGGGCATAGTTTAAACAAAACCAAATTCCATTACCATTAAACCATTACCATGCAATTCCATTATCCAAAACCACCATTAGTGCATAGAAAGCATAATTAAAACCATAACAAATCATAACCTAGCCTTTAACATCAAAACCCCAAAATCAATGACTAAAAACCAAAACCATGTTAAAGTAAAAACCATGAAATCAACCATATAACCATGCTTTTAATTTAAATTACAAGTAGGGAAAAGAATCATGCCTTAAACCAAGAAGATTAATGGAAAGAATTCACCAAGATAAGCCCTAAAGAAATCCCTTAGTTGAAACCATAGCTCTTTGGCCCAAAAGCTCTTGAGAGAATTATATGTTTTGGAAGAGATTATAAGTGTTTAAGAATAAAATAATATGGTCAATAACATCCTACAATTATTAGCAGTCGTGGGTCCTTATTAGGGTAAGTTGGGAAGTATCTAGAGTACCCCCACTTCAATTCTATAAAAACATGACACGGGTTGATAACTAAACTCCTTACGAGTAATAACCTAGCTTATGGTTGACACCTACCCATTCGTAACTAATCCTCAACCATGGGTCATACACTATCCAGTATACGACCAATCCAACCAAGTCTTGACTATAGCATACGATACATATCCATGATCCGTATCTCTGGCAGAATGTCACACCAGGAGGATCAAACATCGACCGCCTAGCGAGTTACCTATATGACTTATACATATGCCTTATGACTCATACCCTCAATTCGTATCCGTTCTGTATCCAAGACTGGTCGGCTTACGACAGGTCTTCACCACTCATACCTCAGATTATGGCTCATACCATGAGTCATAATGGGTCTAAATATTAAGATTCCTGGAAATTTTCTAAGGGTCCAAACCTGGGATGCTTTAGTCTCCTACACTAGGAACAGTCATCCTCGATTAATGGATAAGGTGGGGGTAATCACACAGAGTCATTTGCATTATCATACATACACTAAACAAAGTTTACAAATAAAGAGGCAAAGATGTAAATCTTTTCATCAACAATCTCAAAAAATAAAGATGCGTTCAAGAATAAATACCTTCCGCACGAATATCAGGAGCATAAAACAAGAGCGGATACTTAGACTTCCTGTCCTCTTTCGCTTCCCACTTGGCCTCTTCCACCTTATGGTTCCTCCATAGAACCTTACCCAAATCCACATCCTTGGTCTGCAATCGACGAACCTGCTTATCCAATATCTCAATCGGGACCTTTTCATAAGACAGAGAATCTGAGATATCCAACCCTTCCAAAGGTATAATCAAAGACGAATCATCAACGCACTTCCTCAACATAGAAACATGAATTACGAGATGAACCAAACTTAAACTACATGGCAACTCCAACTCACACGGACCATTTCCCACTCTTCAAAAAATCTCATAAGGACCAATGTACCGAGGACTAAGCTTTTTCATTCTTTAAAACTATACTACTCCCTTCATAGGAGACACCTTATGGAAAACCTTATCCCTAACTACAAACTCTAAGTCTCTATGCCTAAGATTTAATTATGAATTTTAATGATTCTGAGATGCCTTCAGCTTATTCGGAATCACGTTCACCTTTTCCATAGCTTTACTAACCAAATACAGACCAAAAAAATCAGCCTCGCTAAGCTCAAACCAACCAAAAAGAGATCTATACCTCTTACCACACAACGCTTCAAAAGGAGCCATACCAGTGCTCTCATGATAGCTATTGTTGTAAGCAAACTCTACCAAAGGTAGATGCTCAACCTAACTTCCATCATAATCAATCATATAGGCTCGAAGCATATCTTCTAATGTCTAAATAGTTCTTTTCACCCGCCCATCCAACTACGGATGAAAAGTCGTACTCAGACTCACCTTAGTCCCCAACCCTTTCTGGAAAGACCACCAGAAGTGGGACGTAAACTGCGTACGATGATTCAAAATAAATAAAATAGGCACCGCATGCAGTTGTATGATCTCTTGAAGATAAAGCTTCACATAATCCTCCATCAAAAAGCTAGTCTGCACAGGCAAGAAATGCACACACTTCATCATCCTATCCACAATGACCCAAATTGAAACAAATTGGTTCTGAGACTGAGAAAGACCTATAATAAAATTCATATTGATCACCTCCCACTTCTATTCAGGCAACTTAATCTCTTGATAAAATTCACCAGGCCTCATGTGCTCATCCTTAACTTATTGAAACACTAAGAACTTGGACACAAAATCAACCATGTCCCGCTTAATGCCAGTCCACTAATAGATCTCCTTTAGATCATGGTACATCTTAGTAGAACTAGGATGGACAACATAGCATGACTTATGCACCTCAGCCAAGATCTTTTGCCACAAATCATCTACATCAGGAACACACAACCTCCCTTGGTACAACAAAGTATCATTACTGCTAATCTAAAAATCTTCCATCTTTTGCTAGCCAATGCTACCCTTGATTTTAACCAATACAGAATCCAACACTTGTTTCTCCTTAATTTTTGCCCAAGAAATAATCTAACCATTTCTTATACCATCATACCACCATCCATGGAGTCTAAGAGATGAACCCTAATATTTTCAAAATGGTGAATATACTTCACCAATTCTCGCTTTCCTTCTTCCATATGAGACAAACTGCCAATAAACAACCTACTAAGAGCATCAGCAACCACGTTAGCTTTACCTGGATGGTATTAAAGAATCTTATCATAGTTCTTGAGAAGCTCAAGCTATCTTCTCTACCTGAGATTAAGCTCTTTCTATAAGAATACATACTGTAAACTCTTGTGATCAGAAAATATATCTATGTAGACCCCATACAAATAATGTTGTCATATCTTCCAAGCAAATACAAAGGCCAACGGCTCCAAATCATGAGTAGGATAGTTCATCTGATGCACCTTCAACTGCCTGGAAGTATAGGCTATTACCTTTCCATGATGCATCAATATACAACCAAGACGAACCCGAGATACATAACAATAAACCACAAACCCATCATTGCCTTCCAACAAAGTCAGAACTAAAAGCGAAGTCAACTTATTCTTTAACTTATCAAAACTCCCTTTACATGCATTCGACGAAGAAAACATAGAGTCAACTTATTCATAGGAGCAACTATCAATGAGAAGATCTCCATAAATCGCCTAAATACCGAGCTATACCCTAGAAGCTCCGGATATCAGATAGAGTTATAGGTCTAGGCGACTTCTTCACCACAACCTTCTTCTACGGATCCACCATGATCACTTCACTAGAAATGATATGACCCCAAAATATCTAGCATTTGACCAAAAACTCGCACTTAGAGAACTTAGCAAACAACCGTTATCCCTTTAAGGTCTACAACACTACATGGAGGTGATTAGCATGATCCATCTCAATCATTAAATATACCCGAATATCATCAATAAACATAATGATGAAGAGATCTAAATACTGCTAAAACAACCTATTCATCCAATCTATAAATATTATTGGGGAATTTGTCAATCCAAATGACATCACCAAAAACTCATAATGCCCTTACCTAGTGCGAAAAACCTTCTTAAGCATATCCACCTCCCTAATATTCAATTGATAGTACCCAAACTGAAAATCTATCTTAGAGAAGAACTTTGCACCTTGCAACTGGTCAAATATATCATCTTTATGAGAAGGAGGATACTTGTTCTTGACCATTACCTTATTCAACTGCCTATAGCCGATGTATATGAGAATAGAACCATCTTTCTTGCGAACGAACAACACTGGTGCACCCCATGAGGAAACACTAGGATAAATAAACCCTTTGCTGAGAAGATCCTTAATTTGGTCCTTAAGTTTTCTTAACACGGTTAGATCTATTATATATAGAGGAATAGAAATTGGAAGAGTGTCCGGAAGAAAAACAATACCAAACTCAATTTCCCTATTTGGAGGAACACCTAGAAGATCATCTGAAAAGATATCTAGAAACTCATTAACCACAGGGACCAAAGAAAAAGGAGGACCTTTCGAATTAGGATCTTTAACCCATACCAACTGATAAAGACAACCTTTAAAGATTAATCTCTAAGATAAGAAACAAACTTCCCCCTAGGAGCTAAGGAACAACCTTCCCATTTTATTTCTAGCTCACAGGGGAACCTAAAGATGACCCTACGAGTTCGATAATCCAAATTTACAGAACAAGAATGCAACAAATCCATGCCCAAGATTAATTCAAAATCTACCACACCTAACTCAAACAGTTCCACCAAAGTCTACCTACAACTCACAAATGTCACACACCCTCTATATACTCGTTCATCAATGATCGGATCTCCTATTTGGGTAGTAATAGAAAATGAATCAAAAATAATTTCTGGATCCAAACCAAAAGACACAACTACATAAGGAGTTACATAAAAATGGGTAGAACCTGGATCAAGCAAATAATATATGTCACAAGAGAAAAGCTGCAATGTATCAGTAACAACATCAAGAAATACCTCAGATTCTTGATGAGATGCCAAAGAATAAAATCTATTCCAACAAGCACTAGTATTAGGAGTAGTAACAAATGTAGATGCCACACCTTTGGGTGTAAAAATAGAAGATGAAGCTATCAAAATCTTATTCGCCCCTTTATCAACCCTATTAAATGGATAATGCCTGAGCCGACGGCCTACTTGGCCATACTTAAAGAACTTATCACTACCTTCCTTATAGAATCCCCGAGGAGTACGACTGCCAAACCGATAAAAACATAAAAAAATAGATTGACTTTTACTTACTTAAGACTGGGCTCCCTATGCTCGAGAATTATCACCACCACTATGACTCCTATCACCCGACTACTAGGGGTAAGGATCAATGACAGTAGAGAAGGAAAAAGAACTCCCCCACTTCTTTTTCTACCTTTTCCTACCATCTCTACCACCTTGAGACTGGGCACCTCCCTAGCCAAAAAAACTATCCCATTTACCCTACCTGTCTCCATATTCTGCCTTTCTTCTCTTCTTAGACTCAACCTTCTGTATATGAACATTCAGCCTTGACATGTCCATATCCCTCGTTATTAGAGCAGTCTTGCTCTCCTAAATCAGATCTCTATTCAGTCTAGAAGAAAAATTCCTCATTCTCGACCTCAAATTTGTAACTAAATTAGGAACATACCTCTGTAACTGGTAGAGCATTAAAGCATACTTCTTTACATATATTCTCCCTTGCTTGAGGCTTACAAACTCCTCTATCTTAGCTTTCCTAAACTCTTGAGGAAAGAATCAATCCATGAAGGCATCAAAAAAGACCTCCCACAAACCAACCTCTTCTACTTTACCTTTATCTCTATCCCACACCTTATACATCAGATAAGCAACCAGTTTGAGTTGATAAGCTATAAAGAGTACTCTATCAACATTACTAACCCTTATTACCCAAAAGATCTTCTCTATCTCATCAAGAAATCCCTGTGGGTCTTCTTTCACTTTCACTCTCATAAAAGTCGAAGGACCCATTTTTATAAACTGTACAAGCCTAGTGGTCTCAGTAGATACAACACTGCCATACCCCACTCGACTTGAGCAATAATAAGTTGGGCAATAACATTTATAGACTAATAAAACACCATATTTATCATATTTCCCTGAGGGACCTGAGAAGTAGGAGGAGGAATAGGAGGAACTTAGGTAT
This sequence comes from Capsicum annuum, assembly GCF_002878395.1. Taxonomy (NCBI): domain Eukaryota; kingdom Viridiplantae; phylum Streptophyta; class Magnoliopsida; order Solanales; family Solanaceae; genus Capsicum; species Capsicum annuum. The sequence goes on along the minus strand of NC_061119.1, from coordinate 124,231,942 downwards.
AATCAGGAATAGGACCATGAGATCAAAGATGTACTCTAAAAATAGGAGGTACTACTTAAGCATTATCCCCAGGTGTGATGAAATAATTTCCTTGTGTTCCAGATCTGGGAGGCATGATCTGAAAGATAAATAAATAAGGATTAAAGGAGATTCTAGGACTGAGAGGTCAAGTTTGAAGAAAGAATACCAAGAAAGTTAATCATTTCTAGGTGTTTTGCAGCCTCTCCATTATGAGTGTGGTGCGCTACACACCCCAAAAAGAGACTATACTCAACACGACTTAGTAGAATCCTAATTGACTGTGAACTTAGGCTCTGATACCAACATAACATAGCTCAGAATGGGGCCTTGTCATAATGGGAATCCCAAGTCCACCTAGGACTAGGGACCACCCCCTTAACCCAACTCAACCACCTTATATAGCCTTAGATAAGCTAAATTTTATGAATATAACAATAATATGCAATGCTCTCATGAAGAACTTTGAAAGGGTCACAACTATAACGGACCTAACCAAGTCTGTCCATACCAAACCAACCATCCATACCATATAAAACCAGAGAAAATATCAAAACAAAATATGAAAGTAAGACCTAAAATATGATACGATAGAACAACCAACAATATCATCTAAGGGTGTAAGCCCCAACATCCATCTCGATGCCAAGGTTAACACCAATAATGATCCCCCCCATTCCAACCCCAGAAGTACCACAAAGCATCTATCCAAAAGAATACAAATATATGATTAGGACATGCCCCAAACCATGGCTAAAGCCATTATACAAAAAGAAAAGAAAATCTAAGAATGTCCAACATGAAATGATTCCTTTCAAAAGGATGGAAGCGTACCACTTCAGTCCAATAAGTTTTCCCAAATCAAGTACTATGAAGGAAGAGTCGAACATCCGGTTCCTGCATAGCATGGGTATATAGCCGCCAATAGAAGGGTTAGTGGGTGAACACTAGCATGAATCTTGGGTTAAGGATAAAGTAATGCTACTTATCAAAACAAAGTGAAAAACATCCAATGCAAACAACCATACATATATACAAGTGCTGGGAAAAGGGACCAGATTTAGAATTCCATTAAAAACCTTAACTTGGGTCGTGTAGCTTAGCTGTCCTACCTCTCATGGGCCATATGGGTTCATCTTCCCCTGCTGAAAGGGTCCTGGTTTATGTAATCACACAACCAAGCAATAAGCCTAGGATGACTAGTACATCCCTCGAATATAATATGGCACTCCCATGTGGCAATTGAAGACCCCTCATATCAGAAAATATGAGTTTCCAGCTTTGATTCCCCGGGATCGCCACATTCCAAGTCTTAGCTTAAACTCTCTGCCATTGATGCCTAATTAAAACCAACTCCAAATAATTCGATTATTAATTTATTAACCAAGGCTACTTGATAAACTAGTGGTATCATCATACCACCATACTTGCAAGCATTATCCCTAGCCAAACCATTTAGATTAAGGGGACTCTCAGTGCCCTTTCTATGTACCATATTAACCTCTTGAGAAACTACCATGTCCTCCACAAGCATAATAAACTAGCCTTTAACCTTTGTAAACCATTTATAGTTTCATGCATAAGCTGAAAACAAGAAAAAGTTACCTTTTAAAAGATTCAATGCAATAAATACATCTTAATAAGTATTTAATCAAACACCTTGGGGGCATAGTATAACAAAAACCAAATTCCATTCCCATTAAACCATTACAATGCAATTCCATTATCCAAAACCACTGTTAATGCATAGAAAGTATAATTAAAATCATATGAAATCATAACCAAGCCTTTAACATCAAAACCTCTAAATCAATGATTGAAAACCAAAGCCATGCAAAGGTAAAAAGCATGAAATAAACCGCATATACATTGCTTTAATTGAAATTACAAGTCGGGAATAAAATCATGCCTTAAACAAAGAAGATTGATGGAAAGAATTCACCAAGACAAGCCCCAAAGTAATCCCTTAGTTGAGACCCTAGCTCTTTGCCCCAAAAGCTCGTGAGAGAATTATGATATATTTTAGAAGAGATTTAAAGTAATTAAGAATAAAATAAAAGGATAAATAACCTCCTAAGCATATTAGAAGTCATAAGTCCTTATTAAGGTAAGTAGGGAAATGTCCATAATACCTCCTCTTAAATCCCATAAAAACCCGACATAGGGTTATGACTGACCTCCTTATTAGTCATAACCTACTTTACGGTTGATACCCACCTATTCATAACCAATCCTCAACTATGGGTCAGATATTATCCAGTACACGACTTATCCAACCAAGTCGTAACCTCAGCAAATGATCTATACCCATGATCCATATCCCTTGCAGAATGTAACACCACGAGGATCAAATATTGATTGCTTTATGAGTCACATTTATGACTCGTACCCATGCCTTATGACTCATACCCTTAAGTCGTATCCATTCCATTCTCTAATACCATCCCACCAACACTGGTCATTTATGATAGGACTTCACTACTCATACCCTATCTTACAGCTCATAACATGAGTTGTAATGGGTCCTAAAATAAGATTCATAGAAATTTTCAAAGGGTCCAAACCTGGGATGCTTCATATCCCTGGGAACATACACTAGTAAACTTATGAATCATACCATATGAGTTGTATAATGACCCAATGAATCATCGGGTCTTAGTCGTAACTTGGACAAACCTCTTGAGTGATACACTACTTACCCTATGATCAACACGTTATGAATAATATTGAGTCTATATGATTTGTGTAGGTGCGAGTCATACTCTGCATAGAAGATCGGGGAAACCTCACTATTCACCATGTGATCTAGATCCTATGACCCATCAAGACACCTTACAACTTATATGGTGAGTCGTAGGTGGGACAGTGGGCCTAAGGCTTAAAGTTTTATTCCAAAACCAAAAATCTATGGGTGTTACAATTTAAAACACATAAATATAAATAATATATTTTATGAATAAAACAAAAGTTGGTAGGGAAGAGATACATGCCTAATAGTATCAAGAATTTGAGAAGAAACCACAAATTGACCCCTAGCTGCTCAATCCCTTAAAACCCTAGTTGTTCTTGCTTGAAGAATTAGAGAGAGTTTAAGAGTAGTTTATGTTTCTATAAGTGATGAAAATAACCCCCTTTAGATGTTTAATGGTTGTGGGTTATGATTGGGGAAACAGGAAAATGACCAAAGTACCCTCAATTAAAAGTTCAAAAAATTGGTCGCTAGTCATTACGGGTCACGTCAGGACTCGTGACCACTGGGTATGAGTCATTTAATAAACTCATAGTTTGGATAGTGACTCAAGTCAAAATTTACTAATTTAGTCATGACTCAAACCCTATGGCTCGTGACCAGACCTTATGATTCGCAGGTTCCTAGTAGTACTCGGGACACAATCATTACCTACTCTACTAGATTGGTAATAAGGCCCTTCTTATAACTCGTGACCACACCTTATGACTCATAAGGTGCCAGTCGTATCCTGGGCATGAGCTTAAAACTCAAAAATTTCAGAGGCAAAAATCTAGGGTGTTATGTTACCCCTCCCCCTGGATAATTTATTCTTGAATGAGTAGTCAAGGCATCCATTAGCACAAATTTAAGACATGAATGCAATCACAATTACATGAACAAAGTCAGAAAACCAAAAGAGTAGGAAGACACTTACCTGAAGCACGATTATCCAACCCAGGGAAAAAGAATGGATATTTGGACTTCATGTCCTCTTCAGTTTCCCAAGTAGCTTCTACTAAATTATGCTTGCTCCAAAGGACCTTCATCGAAGCTACATCTTTAGTCTTCAACAACGGACTTACCTCCAAAATCTCAACATGAACTTTCTTATAAAGCAATTAATCCAAAATACCAACACTTTCAATAGGCACAACCAAAAAAGGATCGTCTGAACACTTCTTCAAGAACCCAGAGTCAAACGAAAATCCAATTCACAAGAAAACTTGCCAACTCTCCTAAAAAAACAAGTACAGACAAATATAAAGTGGGCTTATCTTCTCTTTTTTTCCAAATATCTTCACTCATTTTATAGCAGATGCCTTCAAGAATACCAAATCGTAAACCTCAAACTTCAACTCTCTTCCCCTCAAACCCGTATAGGACTTTTGGTGACTCTGAGAAGTCTTAAGTATATCCCTGATCACCATCACTTTTTCCATTTCTTGGTGAACTAAGTCTGGACCAAAAGATCTAGTATCACCAACCTCAAATGACCCAAAAAGAGATCTACACCTCCTACCATAAGGACCTTCTAAAAGAGTCATCCCAATACTAGAGTGATAACTATTACTGTAAGCAAACTCGATGAGAGGCAAATCATCCACCCAACTACATCCAAAATCAATCACTCAAGCCCTTAGTATATACTCTAAGGTCTTAATGGTCCTCTCTACTTTTCCATCTATCTGACGGTGGAATGTGGTGCTAAGGTTCATCCATATGCGCAAGACTTTCTAAAACAATTGCCAATAGTGTAAACTTTTCCTTCAACTTCTCAAAACTATCAGTACCCTCAACCAGGGTCAAAACTAAAGCATAAGTCAACTTATCTTTCAACTTCTCAAAACTACCATCACAAGAATCAGACCACAAAAACTTTACCTTTTTCTGAGAAAACTTAGTTAATAGAGCAGCAATAGAATAAAAGATTCCAAAAACCTCCTATAATAACTAACCAAGCCCAAAAAGATCCAAATATCAGTTGGAGTCATAGGTCAATTGCACTTCTTTACTGCCTTAACTTTTGGTGGATCCATCATAATCCCCTAACTGGAAATAACATGACCTAGAAAGGTCACAACATTTAATCAAAACTCACACTTCAAAAACTTGGAATATAATTCTTAATCCTTAAGATTCTGCAGCACCCCTAAGAGGTGATTATCATGATCCTTCTCCCATATAGAATATACCTGATATGATCAATAAACACTATCACAAATAGATCCAAAAACTTTTTGAATTCCTGGTTCATGAGATCCATAAATGCAGCCAGAGCATTAGTCAAATCGAATGGCATAACCTAAAATTCATAATGACCATATCTGGTTTGAAAACTAGTTTTAGAAATATCCACCTCTCTAATCTTCAACTGATGATAACCAAATCGAATATCAATCTTAGAAAAGCATCTAGAACCGTGAAGCTAATCAAAGAGATCATCAATCCTAGGAAGAAGATACTTATTCTTAATCATCACATTATTCAACTATCGATAATCTATGCACATCAAAAGAGACCCATCCTTCTTACATACAAAAAGCAAGGAGCACCCCATGGAGAGATATTAGGATAGATCAAACCTTTATCAAGAAGATCCTTTAACTACTCCTTTAGTTCTTTCAACTCATCTGTATCTACTTTATAGAAAAGAATACAGATAGGATGGGTATCTGATAGAAGATTAATCCCAATGTCTATTTCCTTATTGGGAGGAATACCTAGAAGATCATTGGGAAATATTTCAGGAAATTCATTAACCACTGAGATAGATTTCAAGAAAGTACTTTCAAAATCAAAATCCTTAACCCAAACTAGATGATATGGGCATCCTTTAGAAATCAACTTCCAGCCTCTAAGTTATGAATTAAACCTCCCCTTAGGTACTATGCAGCTTCCCTCCCATTCTATTACCAGTTCATTAGGGAATTGGAAATTAATCTTATGGGTTCGACAATCTAGAGAAGTGTAGCATTAATAAATCCAATCCATCCCTAAGATTTAGATCAAAATCCACTATATCCAACTCTATCAAATCTACCAAGTTCGCTATATGAAAAATGGACACCACACAACCCCTATAGACTTTTCTACACATAATAAGATTGCCCACAATGTTAGACAAAAAGAAAGACTTAGAAATACTCTCGAGACCAAAACAAAAAAAACACAGCTATAAAAGGGGTCACATAAGAAAGGGTAGAACTCGGATCAAGCACACAATAAATATTACGAGAAAAAATTTTAAACATACCAGTACCGACATTTGGAGTTACCTCAGATTCTTGACAGGTGGCAAGAGTATAAAGATGATTCGACCAATGTCGATAACATAAGTAGAATCATTTGGTGCAGAAGCTAATAAAGTAGCAAATGAAACCTTATTAGCTCCAAAAGCAACTTTATCTGGATAGTTCCTATGAATATGACCAGGATGGACATATTTAAAACATAAGTTTGTCCCCTCATCACAATAACCATGATGCAACTATCCACAAAATCTACAAGGGAAGGTGAGGTGGGTCTGACTGAGCTCCACTACCCTGAGATTGGGTACTTTGTGCTTTAAACCCATTGTTAGTCTGAAAATGATGATCACCAGACTACTTATGATATGGAGCACTAGTCATAGAATATGAACCCATGTTTTTCCAAGTCTTCTTCCATTGAGTTAAGAATGTTGAATTTGATATGGTAGAAGTTTTTGTTTGCTTGCACGGGGTGGTTTCAAAAAAATTCTATGCACCTGCGCAAGTTTCCAAACCACTTTAGGGCAAATATTTCCACCATTTTCACCTAAATTTGAGAGCTCAAAGAGATGAAAAATTAGAGAATCATCCATTGAAGTTAAGGTATGATATACTAACACTCCTTCGTCATTTCCTATTAATTTTCCCTTTGATTTCAATCCTAATTCATGATAAATTCATAGATTTAGGTCTTAAAATTCCTAAACATTAACGGTTGATTTCAGACCCAATTTGCTCTCTGTTTGTGCTCAACTTTTGAACACACATTCCTAGTCCTTCAAGGGACCTCATGGAAACTCAATTTTGGATTATATTTGTGTGTATAACGAGCTTGTTATTGTCCCAAATATTGACCCAACCCATAATATAGTATTATCGATCTCGTCTTACTCCTCTTACTATGTAGATTTTGATTTTGATAGTATGGTGTTATTTTAGGATCGTGGAGTTTTTTCCACCCCTATATAATGCCTAAACACGGAATTAAGCCCTTATTTTCACCAAAACATATAATTTATCTAAAAATCCTCTCAAGAACACATTAGAGTTTTCAAATTAGGATTTAAGTTCAAGCAATTCTCTCCATCAGTCTTCATGTAATTGAGAAATAAGTTATGCATAGTGTTCATCCACGGATTCCTTTCATCCTTGGAGCTCAAGAACCATGTTTTAAATAATAAATTATGATATTTATGTTGTTGTATGATTATGTTCATATTGATGGTTGTTAATTGTATTTCAAGATGGTATCTAAATGTGTTTCCAAGAAGTGTATGGGTATGTTAGTTGGAAACCCATGAATTTGGGTAGTTCAAGATTTCTAAATTTGTAAAGTACATCTATGCTCAATATTATGCATGTAAGGTGTTTGATAAAATTCCTAGAATGATAAAAATCATGTATTATAACTTTGGGGTGAACTATATGATAAATTCATGCTCGTCTATTTTGTTCAAAGAGCTCACTTGTCATTGTTGTGCAATATATGTGTTAATGAAATGTACATGATGATTAGGGAATGGTTTCATATTGTGTCTGTATGCCTTCCATGCTATGAACAAGATCATAATTTTGAAGGATCACATAAGTTATCCCCAAATTATTACAATATGAACTAAATGTTACATGTTTGCCATTCCCTTATGCTTAAATGGTTTCCATGCCATTGTTATGAATAGTATATGTTGTCGGAATGCCCATGATATTAGAATATGAGATTCATGACTTCATTATAAGGATTCCTATTCATGTTAGATATTATGATGACCATGTACTTTATGAAATTCCTCACTCATGTATTATGGATTGTTATTGATGGTCATGTACTCAAGAAAGTCAAGTTGTGTCGGTTTTCTTCCATCGAGTCCTGGGGGAATTGTACCCGAAAAAGGTAGTTGTATGCCTAGAGCCATGTTATGTTATCATGATACTCTTAGTCAAGCCATGATCTATAGAATTCAGTCAGTCCTGTGACTTAAAATCAGTAATCTCAGTAATCTTAGTGCTCAGTAACTTCAGCAACCTCAGTATTCACAGTTAACCTCAGTAACTTCAGTACTCTCAACTAGTCCTCAGAACTTAGTATATTCTGTCAGTCATCAGAATCCAGTAAACTTAGTTTAGCACCGCTAAACAATACCACTAGTATCAGTCTAGTTAATCAGTATCAGTTTAGCTAATAAGTTCTGTTCATTTATTCAGTTCAGCTTAGTTATTTAGTTCAGTTTCCTTCATATAGTAGTAGAAGTTAGCACTGAGTGAACCCAAGGATGGGAACTTACCTTCCAGTTCAGGGTGTAATTCTTAGCAGTCATCCTTATGTTCTAGAGCTACGTAGCTAGCGTAGGTTGAGATATCTTAACCTGTTAGATTAGGGTTGATGAGGTGGCTTAACCTGTCAGTTTAGGGTTCCCACCATTCTAATTTGAGAACCTACCAGATAAGGGTCACTCATAGTTGTCCTTACCAGTGGCGCAGTATTGACACCCCTCCAGCTGGGGCAGAGACTGGATCTCAACTTAGATATATACATTATTGGGGCATGTCGGTTAGACAACTACTTTCCACAGTCTCATTTTCAGTCCCAGTCTCAGTAAAAGAACTCAGATAGTTCCTTCAGATTATGGACTGTTAGATACAGTCACTTATACTATCAATTATATCAGTTCTCAGAACTTATATTATCAGTCACATCAGTTATCAAAATTCATGATATCAATATTCAGCTTCAAGACTATCAGACACAGTCAATCAGACCAGTTCTTCTTAATTCAAATTGTCAAAAATAGCATTCTAGTACTCAAAGTTTACAGTAAGTCTTTCTCATTTGAGGATGATATAATTATTGCTTCATTTACTGTCTTCGTTCAGTTGCTAGATGGAGTTAGTTGGAGACATATCCCATCAACTCCTTATTCAAATAGTTTAGAGGCTTTCCAGACTATAGCATGTTAGATAGTTATTTGATATTTTTTTGGTATTGTTAACCATTTTCATACATTGTCTTATTAGATGTTTATTCAGATTTGAACCTTATGGCCATTCAGTATATGGTTCCATATTTTTATGTTATATTATGCAATGTATAGGTATAGATATCAGTCATGGGTTAGCTTGTGGTCCTACGGGGTCACGAGCATCGTGTGGCATTCCGATTTAGAAAATTAGGGTGTTACAATCTTGGTATTAGACCCTAAGGTTTAATACAGTCCTAGGAAGTTTGAAAGCCACATCTAGTAGAGTCTTGTACATGCGTGTGTTGTGCACCACACTTATGTGTAGGAGTCTATGAGATGTTTTAGGAACAGTTTCCCTTCTTTCATATCTCAGATTATGCTTTAACAAGGTTCTCTAATAAACTAATATAGATTCTCATCATGCTTCACTCATGTTAATTCCACCTTACTTTCAAGGTAACAAAAATAGTGAAGCTCAAGTCCTAAAGATAGGGTTTTCTTGGTAGTATCCCATCAGTTATGTTATGTTCCAAGGTTGTACGAATCTCATTCATGATCATGAGAACTCATTCTCAAACCCAGATTTAGATATGCCATCAAATCCCTTCTCAAAATCCTATAATAGCATGTGACCCAGAGTTAGAAGTATGAACCCAAGAGTTTAGTAGTAAACAAGTTGGGATACGATATCCAGATTGAATAGATTATGTATTCAAGGGGATAGCTATGCTATAATGAATCAGTAGGCTTAAACAGTATGAGTTATAAATTTAACTTTATTGACTTGAAATTAAGCATGAAGGTGTGAATGTGATATTAGTAGTAAGTGAGGAAATAGAGGTAGATGATGTGTTTAGTAAGGCGAGCATGTGTTGATCAGAGTGTAAGTATGTGATGATGATTTTAGTGTAGTTCAGAGATTAGTTTAGTGTTAAACAGACTTATGATGATGGCTTAAAGCTAAGGGAGAGATAATAGATCAAGTAATCAAGTCAGGCTCTCAGATTCTAGTAATAGTGCCAATATGTACAGAAAAGCAGTTAGGGAAGGTGATTCCCGACCCATCATTATCTCAACGTAAAGCTTCGTACTTCAGTCAACATAGTGCCTATGCATGCTTTATGTCTTAGATTCTATGGATATAGCTTATGTTCACACGTATTCTGTAGAATTGTGTGTGCTTTTATTTCCCAGTATAGGAAGTTCAATTCTAGACCACACAGTATTACAAATCATGTTCCATGAACTCAAAAATTCCAGACTTAGGTCATGCAGCTCATGACTCATGTACACGTATCATGCTCCCCAGTATACTCAGTTTCCATGACTCATGCTATGCCCCTACTGATCAGATAAATTTAGACTATATCATGTATATACTCAGTTCAGACCTTTTTGGTAAATCTACGTTGTTGATATTCTATTCCTTAGGTTTTAGTCATGTGTCAATTTTAGTCAGTATCCATTCATGTTTTAGGTTCTCCTACTTTAACCCTTCGTGAGCTCTCTTTATGAGAATAGTGTAGTGTTGAGAAATTACTTAGATAGGAAAGAGTTAATGTTTCATGTTAAGAGTAGATTATTATATGTATGTTTTATATGAGGGTGTAGATATGAAGATAGGCTTGAATATCCTGTTAGTATGTAAGCAAAGGACTAGCAAGAGGTAGTACTTAGAAATTGGAAAAAAATAAGAGTGTGAATATATATCCAGATGCTTGACTTATGTCAACCTTCATTATGCGACTAGCATAACTCAGTTGCCATCTTAGTTATAGTTTCAGTACTCAACACTCAGTAATTAGTGCTCAGTCTTAGAATTAAGCACTTTAGTATCAGTCAAAACCTCAGCTTCAGTATTCAGTTATTGTGACCCAGCATTTAGTTCCAGTATGGATCCCAGTTACAGTCTTAAGTTATAGTGTCAGCTTCAAATCTGTATTCAGCTTAGAAATTCAGTTTACTATTAGACTTTCTTGACCATAGCATACAGTTATCAGCTACTTAGTTATAGGTATTCCAATACCTCAGTCTATGGAATGTTTCCAAATTATGTAATACGTTTGTCCTGCATTTTCAGATAATATAGCTTTCATGAAATCCATGATTAGTTACCCCATGTTACTCAGTCAGTCCCTTCTCATATGTATAATACTTTATGGCCTCAGTCCAGCTACTCAGATTAAGTACAATTAAGTCTTGCATACCCAACATTCAGTTACCAGTTACTCAGTTAATCAGATAAGTCAGTATATTTATGCATTCGTGCATCATGTTTCAGTTTTAGATCTCAGATAATCAGTCACAATTTTGTACCTAGGTGCCTTATGCATCACCTTAACTTCCTCAGTATCTCAGCAAGGTCAGTCTAATATCCTTCAAGGGACATCGTGTCCCAAAGTAGAGATACACTATAGCCCCTAAACTTTCTTGATTTAAACATGTCGTTTTCCTTGATGAATCTATCTTGGAGGAAGTGTTACTTATAAGCCAACCCTCTAGCTTCAAAACTCAGAAGTAAGCCATGTACTCAATGGCTCAGTGTAGCCACAATATGATACTTTGTCCATGTCACGCATTACAGACTTAGTTCAGTTCATGTATCATATTCCAGACTCAGTTATCTTCTTATGTTTCCACTCTTGCATATTGAGTAATCAATCTTAGAGTCATCGGTATTTTCAGTTCATGGTAGCAGTCTTCTTTGAGCTTACTCATTCTCATGTTAAGATTTTAGTACCAAACTTAGTATTTAGTTCCATGCTCAGTTTTTAGTTCAAACTTGGTATCTTTATCATTACATGTTCATGAGTTAGTTCAATTATGTATTCCCGCATCAGATATGCGTGATCAGCTTACCAGTACTTTCAGTCATGCATTTATGTATCATGTCAGTCATATAATCATGCATCAGATATACATAGATTTGGCTTATTAGTTATGCATTAGATATGCATTCTCAATTTGAGAAACTCAGTTTATCGGAATACTCAGTCCTACATTCATGAATCAGTTACTCATGCATCAGTTATGTATGTTCAGTATGATGTATTCAGCTTATAAGTCATGTCATTCCTGAAACCATGTTTCAGTAGTGTATGTCTTGTACGTACTTCAGTTGATCTTTTCTTCCATCTCAGTCATTCTCATTCGAGGACAAACGTTCCTAAGAGGGAGATATTGTAATACCCCACATTTTGGACTAGAATGAAAATCCATCATTCCTATGAGTAGACATTTCAAAAGCCTCAAATCCTATGTAAATTTAGTGTGTCAATCAATTATGTACGGTGGGAATCTATTTAAGCATTAATTTAGATCATAGAGGTTCCCTAACTCAAGTAAAAGTTGAAAGCTTTCCTATCGTTCAAGTTTTAGTAAGTGTTAAAACTTAGGTCAACTTCAATCGGTTATAAATCTTTGTATATATTAAATTAGAGGGCCTACTATATATCAGATGAAATCTTTTTGAATTATCCTTCCAACGATACTAATTTTACCCAAATATGACACCCAATCAAGAAGTTATGGCTTTGTAAAGTAAAGTATGTCACCTGACATAAGGTGTGCGACGCACAACCTAAGGTGTAAGATAAGGTGTGCGATAAAGTGTGTGCCACACATGTGGGTGTCCAGGTGACTTAATTCCATTTTGGGGGCAAAAATAGTCCTTTTTCCACCCTTATATAATGCCTAAACACAGAATTAAGCCTTTATTTTCACCAAAACATATTCTCTCTCAAAATCCTCTCAAGAACACATTAGGGTTTTCAAATTGGGATTCAAGTTCAAGCAATTCTCTCTATCAATCTTCATGTAATTGAGAAATAAGGTATGCTTAGTGTTCATCCACGGATCCCTTTCATCCGTGGAGCTCAAGAACCGTGTTTTAAATAATAAATTATGATCTTTATGTTGTTGTGTGATTATGTTCATGTTGATGGTTATTAATTGTGTTTCAAGATGGTATCTAAATGTATTTCCAAGATATGTATGGGCATGTTAGTTGGAAACCTATGAATTTGGGTAGTTCAAGATTTCTAAATTTGTTAAGTACACCTATGCTAATATTATGCATGTATGGTGTTTGATAAAATGCCTACAATGATAAAAATCATGTATTATAACTTAGGGGTGAACTATATGATAAATTCACGCTAGTCTATTATGTTCAAAGAACTCACTTGTCATTGTTGTCCAATATATATGTTAATGGAATGTACATGATGGTTAGGGAATGGTTTCATAGTGTGTCTATATGCCTTCCATGCTATGAACAAGATCATGATTTTAATGTATCACATGAGTTATCCCCAAATTATTACAATATGAACTAAATGTTACATGTTTGCCATCCCTTATGCTTAAATGGTTTTCATGCCATTTTTATGAATAGTATATGTTGTCGGAATGCCCATGATATTAGAATATGAAATTCATGACTTGATTATAAGCATTCCTATTCAAGTTAGATATTATGATGACCATGTACTTTATGAAATCCCTCACTCATGTATTATGGATTGTTATTGATGGTCATGTACTCTATAAAGTCAAGTTATGTCAGTTTTCTTTCATCGAGTCCTGGGGTACTTGTACCCAAAAAATGTAGCTGTGTGCCTAGAGCCATGTCATGTTATCATGATACTCTCAGTCAAGCCATGATCTATAGAATTCAATTAGTTATGTGACTCAGGAAAACTCAGTAATCTTAGTAAACTCAGTAATCTCAATAATCTTAGTGCTCAGTAACCTCAGCAACCTCAGTATTCACAGTTAACCTCAGTAACTTAAGTACTCTCAACCAGTCCTTAAAACTCAGTATATTCTGTCAGTCATCGAAACCTAGTAAACTTAGTTTAGCTCTTCTAAACAATACCACTAGTATTAGTCCAGTTAATGAGTATTAGTTCAGCTAATAAGTTTAGTTCACTTGTTCAGTTCAGCTTAGTTATTTAGTTCAGTGTCCGTCAGATGGGAGTAGAAGTTAGCACCGAGTGAACCCAAGGATAGGAACTCACCTTCCAGTTTAGGGCGTGATTCTTAGAAGTCATCCTTGTGTTCTAGAACTACGTAGCCAGCATAGGTTGAGATATCTTAACCTATTAGATTAGGGTTGATGAGGTGGCTCAACCTATCAGTTTAGGGTTCCCACCATTCTCATTTGAGTACCTGCCAGATAAGGGTCACTCATAGCTGTCCTTACCAGTGGAATGGTATTGACACCCCTCCAGTTGTGGTATTGAATGGACCCCAACTTATCTACATGCGTTATTGGTGCATGTCAGTTAGACAACTACTTCCCACAATCTCAGTTTCAGTCCTAGTCTTAACAAAAAAACTCAGATAGTTCCTTCAGATTTATGGACTATCAGATATAGTCACTTATACTATCAGTTATATTATTTTTTAGAACTCATGTTATCAGTCACATTAGTTATTAGAATTCATGATATCAGTATTCAGCTTTAGTACTGTCAGACACAGTCAATCAGACCAGTTCTTCATAATTCAAACGGTCAGAAATAGTTGTTCATCTATTTAGTATCTCAGTATCAGTACACTCATGTTGTCAGTATTCAGACTCAGTATTTAGTATCTCCACGAGTTCAGTTATAGAAACGTATGCATGTAAGTATTCTCATAATCATATCAATCAGTATTGTTCATGCGTATAACCTTTTGCATTTATCCTACCTTACTCGTATACTCAATACATTCAGACGTACTAACGCATTTGTGCTATGGTGCTTTCTCTTATGTTACACCATAGGTTCAGTGGCATGAGCTCCATATCAGCAGTAGCATTCTTGTGTTCAAAGTTTTCAGTGAGTCCTTCTCATTCGAGGAAGATATGATTATTGCTTCATTTACTATTTTAGTTCAGTTGCTAGATGGAGTTAGTTGGGTACATATCCCATCAACTCATTATTCAGACAGTTTAGAGGCTTTCCAGACTATAGCATGTCTGACAATTATTTTAGATTTGTTTTGGTATTGTTATACCATTTTCAGACATTGTCTTATCAGATGTTTATTCAGATTTGAACCTTATGGCTATTTAGTACATGTTTCCACATTTTCATATTATATTATGCAGTGTACAGTTATATATATCGGTCATGGGTTAGCTTGTGGTCCTTTGGGGTCATGAGCACCGTGTGGCATTTCGATTCAGAAAATTGAGGTGTTACAAACTACAAATTCGCAGTAAACTATAGCTCATAAGCTACCTTCCCAAAATGACTCTAGATTTTATATAGGCCAACATAACAGGGACTAAGCTTCCCCTTCATCCCAAATCTCTTTACTCCCTTCATGGGTGAGATTTTCAATAAACCAAATCACCAACCTCAAACTCAAGATCTCTTCTCCTCATATTTTTATAAGATTTTTTTACAGCTTTGGGATCTCTTCAGCCTCTCCCAAATCAATTGAACTTTCTCCTTTGCATCAAATATTGTATCTGACCCTATCAAAGAAGCTTCTCTTGCCTCAAACCAACCAATACTAGATCTACATCTTTTTCCATAAAGATTCTCAAACAGAGCTATTTGAATACTAGAGTGATAATTGTTGTTATAGGAATACTCAATCAAACGTAAGTTATCATCCCAACTATTTATAAAGTCAATAACTCATGCTCTCAATATGTCCTCTAAGGTCTAAATGGTCCTCTCTTCCTGTCCATCTATCTAAGGATGAAAAGTTGTATTGAGATAAACTTGGGTGCCAAGACTTTTCTGTAAAGACTTCCAAAAGTGAGAGGTAAACTGATTGCCTCTATATATAATTATAGACAATAGAATCCCATCTAACCTAACCAACTCCCTAATATAAAGCCAGCACAATCCTTAGCTAAGTAAAAAGTATGAACTTTCAAGAAATGAGCTAATTTGGTCATTCTGTCTATGATGACCCATATCGAATTATATTGAGGATGCGTGCAAGAAAACCCTATCACAAAATCCATGTTCACTACGTCCCACTTCCAAGTGGGGATACTGAACTCCTGTAATGTGCCACTAGGCCTTTGATGTTCAACCTTAACCTACTGATAATTAGAAAACTTAGCTACAAACTCTATAATATCTCTCTTCATACGACTCCACCAATAGATTTTCTGCAAGTCATGGTACGTCTTAGTGTCTCCTGTATGGATAGAGTATTGTACAACATGCACTTCTGCAAGTATTTGTTGTCTCAAGTCATTAACATACCGAACACATAATTTACCTTGACAATGAAGTACACCATCTCTCTCTTGGGATAAAATCTATACTTTCTGATCTCTAATCACCTCCTTTAACTTAACCAAATAAGGGTCTTTGTCTTGATTTTCTTTTACCTTGGAAAGCAAGGATGATTCTGAACCATTTTGAACCTATACACTACCTTCTACTAAATCCACCAACTAGATATCTAATCTAGCAAGTTGATGAATCTCACTGACAAACTTTTTCTTATCCTCCTCAACATGAGCAACACTACTCATAGAAAACCTTCTAGGGTATCTTCCACTACATTGGCCTAGCCCGAATGATACAACACACTCATATTATAATCTTTCAACAACTTAAGCCACCTTCTCTGACAAAGATTCAGATCTTTCTTTGAGAACACAAACTATAAACTTTTGTTATCCCTAAACACATTAACATGAACCCCATAAAGGTAATGTATCCATACCTTCAAAGCAAACAATCAGCTGCCAAATCAAGATCATGGGTAGGATAATTCTTTTTTGGGGGCTTAAGTTGTCTAGAGGAATAAGCTATAACCTTACCTCTCTTCATTAACACACAACCAATACCAACTCTGGAAGCATCACAGCAAACCACAAATCTATCTAAACCATCTAGCAGAGTCTATACTGGAGTGAAAGTGAGTTGAGTTTTCATCTCCTGAAAACTCATCTTGCAAGAATTTATCCACTAAAACTTGACCATTTTCTGAGCCAGTCGAGACTTGGGGATGCAATAGAATAAAAACCCTCAACAAACTGTCTGAAATAGTCTTCCAAGCCTAAGCAAATCCTATTATTTTATGGAGAGATAGGTCTTGTCCAGTTTCTCACTACTTCTACCTTTTGAGGGTCAACTCTAATTCTATCACTGGAAATAATATAGCCAAGGAAATATACTAATCTTAGCCAAAATTCTCACTTACTAAATTTGGAAAACAACTAATGAGCTCTAAGGGTCTGCAATACAATTCTAGGATGGTCTGCATGATCATTCTCACTATGAGAATAGACAAGAATATCATCAATGAAGACTATGATAAACATGTCCAAGTACTACTTGAACACTCTGTTAATCAAGCCCACAAAAACTGTGGGGGCATTCGTTAGTGCAAAGGACATAACTAAGAATTCATAGTGATCATATCAATTTTTGAAGGTTGTCTTTGGACATAACTGACGCCCTGAAGTTGGTCGAACAAGTCATTAATCTTGGGGAGTGCATACTTATTATTGATTATGACTTTGTTCAACTAATGGTAATCAACACACATTATAAGAGAATCATCTTTCTTACTGACGAATAGGAATAGAGCACCCCCCTAGGAAACACTGGGCCTGATGAATCCCTTATTTAAGAGATGTTTCAACTACTTTTCAACTTCTTAAGCTCAGCTAGAGCCATTCTGTAGGGTGGAATAGAGATAGGATGGGTATCTAAAAGGAGATCTATTCTGAAGTCACTTTCCTTTTCGAGAGAAACTCCTGGAAGGTCTTCAGGGAACACATCTAGAAATTCCCTTACTAATTAAATTGACTTGAGACCTGGAGTCTAAGAATAAGCATCCTTAACTCAAATAATATGGCAAACACACCCTTAGCTGAAGATGGATATGGAGATGAGAACTTTTGATGAAACTGAGAATGGTTACCACCCTCTAACCTTAGCTAAGAAAAGCTAAAACTACCTATTCTGGCCCTCTGATTCTCTCTTTCTTTTTCCTTAAGCTTATCCTTCTCAATCTTATAAGCATAAATCTTAAGTCTAGATAAATCCATCTCCTTAATCAACATTATAGTCCTAAACTCTTTGACCACAATATCAGATACACTACATACAAACTTACTCATTCTAGACCTATTATCAGCCATCATAGAATGAGCATACCTCACCAACTAAGTAAACTTAAGAGAGTATTCTTTCACACTCATATTACCTTGATTCGATTTGATGAACTCCTTCACTTTAGCTACCTAAACTCTAATGGTAAGAACCTATCTTGAAAAGTAGTGAAAAACTCCTCCCACTCTACAGGTCCTACCTCAGAATGCCTATCCTCCTTCTACTGCTTAAACCAAGTGTGAGCTACATACTACAATTGATATGTATCCAAATATTCACTCTCACTCAAAGTGATACCCATATGTTAGCCACTCTCTGGACCATATCAAAAAAACTTCTGTGGATCCTTCTCAGAATTGGATCCTAAAAACAAAGGAGGATTCATTCGGATGAAATCATGAATCCTAGTTGCAGTTGTATTTGCCACTAAATTAGCTGGGGAAACATCTTACTAATTATTTTGAGAAAATACTAAATGAGCTAAAGTAGTAAAAGCATCTCTGAACTCAGCATTTAAGATATTTTCATTTAGGGGATCTTTCTGAACAAGCGGTGGTGTGGGCTGATTCCCGTTCTTCTTTCGTTATTTCTTTTGGGAGGCATTGTTTTTATATAGAATGAAGGATGAGCTAGAAGAGTGTTTAAGTAGAGCTCATGCACTTTTGCATGACATGAATACTAAAAGTAGGGAAACTAATCCTAAATATTTTGTAGCCTCTTATGCATGAGTGTGGTGCACTTCACACACATGCATAAGACTCTACTCAATGTATTTTTTAGACTTATTAGGACACTTTAAATCTTTAGGCTCTTATACTAAGATTTATCATGACCCGAGGCTACCCCCTAGTCGTGAAAATGGTGCTTACGATCATAAGTGACCGACCACAAGCTTACCCATGAGCTAGTACCTACTGTGAGCACTGAATAAAATGTGAACATAACACATATATGGAATATAAACTAAGAAGGTAATATATATCTAAATACTAAAATACAAAATACGGAATGCATGAAACAACTAATATGAACTAAAGTAACTAACTGACTGCCTAACTATTTTATCTGAATATCTGAAAACCTCTAAACTGAATGAGAAGTTAATGGGACAGACCCCTAACTAACTTTAACTGACTGAATAAAATAAAATACTAAAATAATTGAATAATCAAAATAGGCCTTTGATGGATAAGGACTCACCACTATGACTTTCGAGAACACATGCTCCGATTATTGCATCAACATCCTACCATTTAAGATGATAGATACACAGATTCACCACTACTTATGACTTATTACTCCTTCTCCTAGACAAGCTAATAAAGCTAGGAAAGAAGTAGCTCAAGGATAATGCTTTCTTTACTCCTTTAAGTCATTGACTTTTCTTGTTCTTAGCTTAGATTAACAGGATTACACTGAGTAGTCTAATTGCAGTTGAGAAACTGTGTGTTTGATCCTATGATATAAGACATCATAGAACAAATAAGAGTATATGGTTAGTACATTAAATGTACTGGTATATGAGATAAGGTTAGGTTGATATATATGGGGTACTATGCATATAAAAGTAAGGACCAACTGAATAGCACGAGATAGCTGAAAATGAATGCATGAAAATTGTAACATATGAGAATGCAAGACCAAGTATAAACATATATATGAAATAATTTATAAACCAAAAGGCTGAAAACTGATAACTAAATAACTGAGAATCTGTATGCTTTGGTCAGTCAAACCTAAATTAAAACTATACTAAATATTGTACTGAGGCTGTGGGAGGTATCATCTAATAGACATGCCCTATTCTGAGCCTATTCGTGTCCAATCTATAATCCTAGTTGGAAAGGTGTCAGTATCGTGCCATGGGTGCTAACACTGGCAGTGTGGATCCACTAAACTGGTGTCCTGAAGGACTAGTGAGTCACCCTCAACTGGCAAGTGCTGTAAAGAGATATGTTTCACCCTCAACTAGTAGGTAGACATTTAGTCAACCCTGAACTGGAAGGTAGACATATCTAACCTATGATGGTTACGTAGTTTTGTAACTTGGGGATTTCTACTAAGGGTTACACCATCTACTGTCAGGTGAACCCTTATCCCTGAGTTTGCTTAGTGATAAATCCTACTCCCAAAGGAACTGACATTGATACTGGAATAGACTGAACTAGATTGAACATTATTACATAACTGATAGTGCTCATCATGATTATAAATGAATAAGTATACTGATTAGAGACATGGATTAACTATCTGAGTACTTAAAAAACTAAATTCATGTAAATCACATAGGTATCTGGTGTTCATGAAGCACCAACATTGAATGGAATCAACAATAATGCCATATAAAAGCCTTAAAACCATAGTAGGGGTTCATTGTTCAAAACCCAAAACTTATGCATTTCATTAAACTCAAGAGAGTCATGAAATTAAGCATGGGAATAGGTAAAGCATGTGAAAATAACATGATTACAAGACTAAAATCATAAGTTAGGGATTTAACGTGAAGATTACAATATTTAAAATATGTAATGGCTCATCCTACTTGAAAAACAGTTATAAACATAACTTGTAATTGAATTCACAGGAGATATTTCAACTTAAACATGAAAAACTAATAATTTAAAACCCAAAAGGGATTCTTGGACTCCATCGGTAAAAGGAACCAATGGATTAATATCACACATAACTCAGTAGATGATTTTGTGGAGATTCTTAGGAATTTCTTGAGGTTTGAAGCTTGAATTTCTTGAGAATGGTTTAGGGTTTGTTCTCCAGGTGGAAGATGGTTTTCTTGAGAGATTACATGAATAAAGGGGAAAATAATGATCCTTGGGGACATAAATTTCATGTTATGGACGAGTTTAAGTGAGAGGAATTTACCCAAATGCCCTTAAATGACAAGGATAAAAAGCTAGACCAAAAGGGCTCCAGAGTGGCAGGCTAAGCTCTGTGTCGTGGGCCTATCTCGATGGCCTCACTATTTTGCTACTCTAAATACGCCCTTAAGCTCGTCTGAAAATTTTGAAACTCACCCGAGATACACCTTGAACAACCCCAATCTTGAATCAACTTAAAAATCGATATTCTAAGATAGGGAAAGTCAATAATAAAATCAAAGTTTAGGGGATCTGGAAATGACTAAGTCTCAACACTTGGTGAAATTTATAAGTTTTGGGCCCCTTTAATATGCAATCGTGAGCTGAATTGAGCAGGATTTTATGGGGTATTACAATCCTGGTGGCTTGATTTTTGTACCATTATAACTCAGTTCACCCATTTTTTAGGATAAATGTTACTTGAGCATAGAGGAATGTTGTGCTGGTTTCGGAAGTATGATTCTACGAATGGGCCCCGCATGGAATTTTTACATATTTTGGACCCAAAGCACAATAGATCTATATAGATATCATTATTCTCATTTTCATGAGTATATTGTGATTTTGATAGTATGGCATTTTGAGGAAGCTTCTTGAAAGGAAAAATTGTTGGTTTATCGAATTCTTTGGGTTTTCTTCGACGTCACGGTAGGCTAGGTTTACCCTCATTATAGATTAATCTATTTCATAGTATGAATATGATATTACACAATATATGGGATAGGAATTAGGTGTTGGAATTATGATTGACAATATTTGGATTAGTTGGACTGTTTAGGCTATTTTGAAACTGTAATTTAGGCATATTGACTTAGTCTTTCATGATTTAGATGGAATTTCTATTTTAGGGCTAATTGTGGTTTATTAAAATCTATAAATGGATATAGATATCTTATCCTAGTCTGGGTGGAATTTTCCTTAAATAAATTTCAGGGATTAGAAGTGGGTCCCTATGGCACCATAGGCCTAGACGACAGTTAGCTTTGGTAGACATATATACATTTTTTATACACTTTGAAATGCTTACTAAGGAAATTTGAGAAGATTACATACTTAAATATTATAATGGTTTGATATTGGGAGTTGATATTAATTCTGGTAAAACCTGATAGTTATTGATAATATGAGTTTTGGTTTAAGTCCGATCAATAATGATGATATTGATAATATGAGTTCCAATTCAATTCCATTGAATTATGATGATATTGATAATATGAGTTTCATTTCAAGTCCATCGAATAATGATGATATTGATAATATGAGTTTTGGTTCAAGTCCGATGATTTATGATGGTAATAATGGTAATGATATTATGTTTTATTTCGCGCCGGGCATTGAGATTTATTTATGATACGATATCATACGATGGATTATTTGTTATGGAATGATAGTTGGTAATTTATGGTTATTTGGTTATTTACTTTCCTTTTATTGCACCCTCTAAAATTATAAAGCCTGTGTTGGGTTATTTACTTTTCTACACTTATTGTCTTATGGGACCCAATTTAGTAGTTATAATTGTGTTATATTTATGTTATTATTCTAGAATTATTTATTTATTTATGCACCACTACGTTGGAGCATATTTCTAGGTTTTCCTTTTTACTTTGAATTAGCTTATTTATCTCCCATTTTATCAAACTTATATCAATATTTAGCTCAGCCAATCGATGATACCTATTGAGTATCTGTGATTTTGGTGCTCATACTCCACTTCTGTACTTTTTTGGTGTAGATCCTAGTACTAGTATTCGCAGCTTATGTGACGATCGTGCTGAGTTGGATTTCTAAGATAGGATAAGCTCTTGGTGTCAGAGTTGCCCATTTTTCCTTTTTTTATCTATGTCTTGTCTTTTATTTTCCAAGACAAATTGTATTAGACTATTTTAGAACTTATGTTCAATTTGTTGTAGTTCTTTTATCAACACTAGTATGTTGTGGAATGGTTATTTATGCTTTATCTATCTTTTGAACTATATTTATTGTCTTGTTATTATTACAAGCCTTAAATTTTTTGTTTTTGGCCTTTTAGGCCATTTTCCATCAAATTATCCCATTGTTTATAACTCTGGGCTATTAATTGGTAGGATAAAGTAGGTTTCATCATAACTCATAAATTAGGTTGTGAAAAATTGGTATCAGAGCCTAGGTTCACTGGTATCATTGGTATAAGAGCAAGTGTATTATACAGTCCCGTGGATCAAAATGATGATGACCATTTCTTCTTGTTGGGAGGCTATAGGACATTATTAGGAGTTATTTACTTCTTTCACATATCTTGTTCTAAGAGTCTGAGTTGGTTTCTAAGGAATTCCTTTGATTTTACTCTTTTGCAGATGGCTAGGACACGTGTTATCGCTACACAAGATGAGGATATTGAGATTGATCCTAGGGATACTGTTGCTATTCATGAATGACCTATAGGTTATGGACATCCTAGAGATATGTCCCTAACTATGGGCCAGGATAGAGAGCCTTATCCAGGCCCTATTCCTACTCCCGAGTAAGAGGTTCTTCAGCCCCAACCAACAGTAGGCCACAAACCAGCCTGCAATGACCCTCATGGTTATTGTCCTTGTTTTTATACATTTTTAGCATCTAGAGCTTTCCTACAAGTTTTTCGATGGTTCGTTTGGGCATTTTAGTGATACCAAATATATTGTAGAATATTTAATATAAATTAGTATTTGATAGAAATATAATTTATTACCCTTCTAAAAATGTTTTTGATAAGTATAAAATTATTTAGCTATAATATATCCATATTACTTTATAAATAGGTTTATAACTTATTAATATTTTAAGCAGAGATAGTGAATCTAGATAAGTTAAATTATTATTATTATCTAATAGTGGTTTTATTAGAAATAATTTTCTATTAATTATAGTATATTTAAAATATTATATTTCTTTTACCATGATCCTATGCAATAGCCGTGTAAAAATTTAATGGAGAGAAAAATCTTGTGTTGCCACATCACTTCTACATTGATGTGGTGGAGTAAAGTATCAAGTTATTTCATTATAAAGTGTCACTCATCATGTTTATATAATTCCCACCACTAAATAGCATAGGAGTTTTATATA